>NC_133529.1:28586037-28886037 GCF_048544455.1 Silene latifolia
CTGTGGATTAGTTATGCGCTGCGCTGATGGCACAATTTTTCACACTGGTGACTGGAAGGTAACACGTTTTTATCACACTCTTTCCATATTAGTTAAACCTTTGACCGTGATGCTAAATAAAGTAGCATGGGTTCTGTTATGTTGCTTAAGAACAAATCACTCTACAGATTGACGAGTCACCCGTGGATGGCAAAGTTTTCGATCGTGTAGCATTGGAGGAGTTGTCAAAGGAAGGAGTTACCTTAGTAAGTTCTTTTGACGCATTATCCTTTGAAGGGAATTTTTTTCCACCGAGTTTGTTTGGTAACAGATGCTTGCCTACTAGACTACTACCCCCTCCACACACTAATGATCTTCCCCTTTCGAAAAAAATACTCCTCACATATATTAAAGAAGTGAAGATCATTGGTGTATGGAGGGAGTAGTATAAAGCTGTTGGTGTTGTCAGTTTGCATTATCATTTGTGCATTAGTCGTTTTTTTTTTGTGCTTGTCGGATACTAAGTTCTAAGGTTGGTCAAGAGGTTATTTCCAGATGACCCAGTCGCAATGAAAACTGTTTTTAGAATCCACAAACTAAGTGTAATTTGAATCATCATGCTTTACTCCATTATACTTTAAATGCCAAAGAACAATTAATCCTTGGCTCCATTAGAAATGTAAATAGTTGAAGCAATGAAGCAAGACCGCAAGAGCTGTTACTTGTTATCATCTCACATTAACAAAGTCTAAAAAGTATTTTTGGACAAAAAATTGTAACAGGTGGTTGTTGTAGATTGTGTACTTAGAAGCTATTTCTACATAGTGTCTACAAACAATTACTCCGTATTTATCTAAACTAGTATCACACAACTTGCATCACTGTAGATGATGAGCGACTCAACAAATGTACTGTCACCTGGAAGGACAATTAGTGAAAGTGTGGTAGCAGATGCACTGCTCAGGCAGATTTCAGCTGCTAAAGGTCGGGTGATTACAACTCAATTTGCTTCAAACATTCACCGACTGGGGAGTGTGAAAGCAGCAGCTGATGCTACTGGTAGAAAATTGGTAAGCATCTTTTATTTATATCATGGAAGACCTGTTGGCCATTTGTGTCTCTATTCTAGGAATCTCCTTTGAGATACATAATTGCATCGACATTTTCCAATTCTCTATGTTTTGTGAGTCCTGACAGGTTTTTGTCGGAATGTCTTTGAGGACATATTTGGATGCTGCATGGAAGGATGGAAAGGCACCTATTGATCCGTCTACTTTGGTATGATGTATATAATTGTTTTTTGAATGGGACATTTGTTACTCTCATGTTTTGCAGTCCAACAATTGTTGAAGGACTACTCCATAAAAAATCAAGGGGGATACTATTTCGACCTCTTGCCCCTCAAAAGTAATTGAAAGAGTGACAAACAAAAAAGCCCGCCCCTGCTTATCATTAATCATTTGCTTTGAAACCATTAGTGTTTGGGAGTAAAGGAAACCTCTTCATTGTTGCTTATTTTAGTTATGCCGCACTGTTCAATTACTTAAACAGCTTCTTTATGATTTAATATGACAACTCATGTCAGAACGGTTAAATTTCTATTAATCAGGTTAAGGTGGAAGATATTGATGCCTATGCTCCAAAAGACTTGCTGATTGTAACAACAGGCTCTCAAGTAGGTTTTCAAATGATATTTGCACTAGGGTTCATTGCCTCTTGGCATTTAATAGTTCAATTGGATTTCATTTTCATACCTTTCTCTCTAGTGAATAATATATGTTTGCTACTGTGTCAGGCAGAACCACGTGCTGCTCTTAATCTTGCGTCCTTTGGGAGCAGCCATTCACTCAAATTAAGCAAGGAAGATGTTATACTATACTCTGCGAAGGTAATGGACGAACATCTATCTCCTGAAAACGACATAATATTTCAATCTTGTCTAGGAGAGCTGTTTATTTAGTTTCTTTTATTAGCAAAGGCCTTGGATGCTTTAAGAGGATTTCTAATCATGCTTATTCCTTAGATTTGGGTTCGTTGTAAAGATTTTGGCTGGGAGACCCCCTATTCTCCTGTGCTGCTTTAATATTTAATCATATATGTTAGTTTTGATAAGCATTATAGTCAAATTTTAGTTTTTTCAGATCCGTATTCTGAGTACTAAGATATTTCCTTTGTCATGTGATATGGGTAAATGCAGGTCATACCTGGGAATGAAACTCGGTGCATGAAAATGTTTAATCGTATAGCCGAACTTGGATCAACATTAATCATGGGTAAAAATGAGATGCTGCACACTTCTGGTCATGGTTACCGTGAAGAGCTGGTAAGTTTTTTCTGTTAAGATGCTTTGTCAGACAAATTTCTTTCTGACTAATGTTAGGCGACTTTAGATTTGTTTATGTTGTGTATGATGAAAATGCTAGTTTACCCTAAAATTTTGTAATCTGACTCTGTTGATTTATAAAACTTAATTGTCTGGCTAAAAGCAATTGTAGGCAGTCTTAAAAAACGCTTTCAGTTGTCAAAAAAAAAAAAAAAAAAAAAAAGCGTTTGTGTTTTTTTCTTTTCATCAGAATTTATTTTTGTTTAAATTTTGTCATTGAAGGCTGAAGTACTGAAGATCGTTAAGCCACAACATTTTCTGCCTGTTCACGGTGAGCTGTTGTTCTTAAAAGAACATGAACTGCTTGGAAAATCAACCGGTATTCGTCACACAACTGTAAGTTCAGATGCAACTAGGAGCACAACGTTAAATTTAGACGAGTAGCTTTTACCGTTCAGACAATATAAATATGTCCTATCTCAACCTATCTCAACGTGGTTTTTACCTATCTTCTGTAGTAAGTATTTGACTTACGGGATAATAAGAGAAGCTGTAATGTCATGTCATATACTTAGATAACTTGGTGAACTTTTCTCAGGTGATAAAGAATGGGGAAATGCTAGGAGTGTCTCATTTGAGGAACAGGAGAGTTCTGTCAAATGGTTTTATTTCCTTGGGCAAAGAAAATTTACAGGTAACAAGTGCGTTAGTTGATTGTGGAATTTTTCATCATGGAAACTTATAAAAGGATCTCTGAATGCAGTTAATGTATAATGATGGTGATAAAGCATTTGGTACCTCTGCTGAACTTTGTATTGATGAAAGGATGAAAATTGCATCTGATGGTATAATTGTAATCAGGTAGGACTGGAGAGGGGCAAGCAGATAGCATTGCACTTCCTCCATCCCATTTATATCGTTCCATGGTCAAATGATTGATCTTTGATTAATATTTTCTCACAATATACACAATATAATTTTCTTCATTGATTTCAATTTTTTTTTTACATTTTAACTTTATATATAATTAAAGAAAATTAACGATCCTAGTCAATACCAGCTGACGATTAGAGTCAAAGTGGAACAATATAAATGAGATGGAGAGAGTAGTTTTAACATTTATTTTACAGTTCTGTCTCTCCGTAACTGTAAGCTTTTAATTGTGTGTTGAAGCATGGAAATTTTACGCCCTAGTGCGGCAGAGGGCTCTGCTGAGAAATGCTTGAAAGGTAAAATCAGAATAACCACAAGATGCTTGTGGCTTGATAAAGGAAAGCTTTTAGATGCGCTGCACAAAGCTGCCCATGCTTCACTGTCAAGCTGTCCTGTAAATTGTCCTCTTTCGCATATGGAGCGTACGGTTTCTGAGGTACTAAGGAAAGTAGTAAGGAAATACAGTGGAAAACGACCTGAAATAATAGCTATTGCAACCGAGAATCCGACTGCAGTTCTTTCTGATGAGGTCAATGAGCGACTGTCTGGAAAATCTCATGTTGGATTTGGTATATCTGCACTGAGGAAGACAGTTGATGGACATTATAAAAGGAAAAAAACTGGCAGCGTGGTAAACGAGGAAGATAATGGTATTGTTTCTGAGACTAGCACCTCACAGCAGGATTTTAAAGGTTTTTCTCTAATCCCCTCCCCATCCTTGTATTTGTTTCGAATCACACACATGTTAAGTTCATTGGCTTAGTTATGCATAATCAAAGAAGTAAAAAATCTCTTCCATGGTTATACTAATAATAATGGGAAAATCCAGGAATTGGTGGGCCTTGGTTTTGGTATATATAAAGTGATAACTCTCGTTGGTAACTCTGTATCAAAGGATGTGAATATGTGATGTTTGGTATGTAAGGGAAGTGACTGAGAACCACTTGAGGAAAGGGAGGGGGAAGAGACGGAGATGCACTTTACTACGAAACATGTCTATCTTATGGAAGGTTGGTTTTTGCTTAGGGAAGAAAAAAGGATCTCGATTTTTCTGTCCTTCCCCATGATGCCCATCAAACAATTGAAAGGATCCCGAACCTCGTTGTTCCCTCTTCTCCTAATCCCTTCACCAAACTCACTCTTTGATGTGGTCGCTAGTTCTCCCAAAAGTATCCTCCTTAGGTTTATTTCACACACCCAAAGCGAGTTATCTAGCTTTTCTTGACACAATCTTTTGGGCAGTTATTTCGTGTTAGTAGCAATACCAAAAATTAGTCTGTATACTAACTTGAAGAAAAGGTAGCTTTGTTTGTAAAGCATGTTCATGATACTCGATTTAAATGTCTACAGCTAACAAATGCTTAGATTATCATTTTGTTCTCAACTTTTGTGTTTCTAAAAGTTAGCTTTCACAACTTGAGTTGAAGCTTTTAGTGAAAAGCTCTAGGTATCGCCTTCTTGTTCTCTTATTCTCTTCAATCCTTCTTTGGTCAGATGGTAGTGAATTTGATGGATTACTTACCAAAGAGGGTGATGATGCGTCTGATTTTAATGTTGCGGGAAGTTCCAAAAAAATTGAAAATGCAAGTGATACCTGGAAGTCATATTTTGGGTCAACTTCATTGACTACAAGTGAGATGGAGACAAAGAGTTATGGGTCGGATTCGCTAGACAAAATGATAGGTGGAGAATCTAGCGAGGATGAATCTGATGAAATAGCAGGTTCTCCGTCTAAGGCTTCAAAGTCGACAAAACGGAATAGATGGAAACCGGAAGAGGTGAAAAGGCTGATTACACTGCGTGGAGAGTTAGACGATAGATTCAAAGTAGCAAGAGGACGAATGGCACTCTGGGAGGAGATATCGTCAAGCCTATTGGCTGACGGCTTCAATCGGACACCTGGGCAGTGCAAATCATTATGGACGTCTCTAGTTCAAAAATACGAGGTCAGTTTTGATACTCTGTTGTTTTTTTTTTGTCTGATCGCGCTTTTGGGAAGGCAATAGTTAGGATGCCTTTTATTAGCAGAGTTGAGATGCCTTTTATACGCATCATCAAGTCTTATTTTTGGAAAAGAAACATCCAGAACATATTTTGAAGCAATAGTTAGGTCTGGATTATTGAGAGTTGAGAGTTGAGACCATTAGTTATCTTGATCACTGTTGACTATAATCCCGTAAAGGCGCACAATTACTTCACAGTAGACGCCATTCAGTGTCACGGCATGGATTTATTAGCATGATGGCAGATTGAAACAGAAATATTTTGTGTTTATTGCATTTATTGTTTTCCCTGATTCAGGAGCAGATGCTCCTGATTCTACTCAAAACATGTTGGTTTACAGTTTAAACTATGTCTGTCGAGCTTATTTGAAGTAAACTGACCGCCACCCTCATGTTTATGTAGCAGGAAAGCAAGCGTACCGAAGAGAGCAACGTTAGCTGGCCTTACTATCAAGAGATGCGCACAATTTTATCCGATTTAGGGGAAGTGACGAACCCATGAATCGAGCATTTCTTTGAAACACACTTGCATTACAAGTAAATCAAATTTCCGGCTACTGAGAAACGCCATTGACAAGTTTGAATGCGAAAAGGGAACTTGAGTAGGGCAGCCTAAGTTTTGCATATTTGATTATTTGTTTGTTTACAGTCACTTGAATTCTGTACAGAAGATATCAAAGATAAGAATATTTATCAATTTTTGATGGCAAATACCGAGTCTTTTACTCCGTATCTGGTAAAAAATATAGGTATGGGTGCTTTTGGTTTAATGTTGTTGAGGTATCTTCAAGCCTCATTCTTAGAAAATGCTTGCTTCATTCAAGCCATTTCGAGGATTTGAAACTTAAAAACACAAAATATTAACTGAAACCGTATCAACATAAAATGCAAGTAATAGTTTTCGGTCCAAATCCTGATTTATTTGCATAATAACCAAGAATGGTTTTAGTGAGGTTTTGGTTCAATATTATCAGAATTCCAGAACTGCTCAAGTTTGACACTGGGTGTTGAATAATGTCCTGAAAAGATCTTGGATGCGACGACGTTGTTTGCAGCTTCAGTGTAATGAACTCCATCCCACACTATGGACTGTGACACATTGTTGCAGATATTATACCCTGGCTGCCCACATGTCGCATTCCTGTCGTATCTGTACGGTTCCCCACGACCGCAGCATGCTGCAAATGGATCCTTAAACCCTATAACAAAATGCACCTTCTTACATTTAACTTGTCGAGATCAAAGACGATAGCTACTTAAAGGAAGCATCGGACTGAGGTTTACCGTATTTCTGAGGATGGGCAGACAGGCTGTACTTAATGGAATACACGTCCACATAAACAATCACAGCATCCTTATACACTGGCCTTAGCTCTTCAGTAAGCGTGCGAAGCCCCTTATTAAATGTTTTTGCTACCTTGTTGTGCAGACTCAGGCATCCAAAACGATCAAGGTCGCTGCTTTTATGTGGATGTAGGGCCAGTTCTTTGGGTTGGCACCCTAAGGGCCCTGTGTTGTGCATCCAAAATCTCCGCCCACCGCTTTGGTACAGCGTCTGCATAGTTAGTGCTAAATTGAATTAAGGTCGAAATGTTTAACAGGCTGTTTTGTATAGAGTATACTTGTGGAAAAACCAACCTCCACAGCTAATCTGATTTCTTCAAGGAAGAGAGGGATCTTGAGCGCGACTGGATCATAGGTTAGGTTTGATGCATAGAGAGCCATAAGAAGATCGTTTTGTCCAATGTCAATCGTATAGAGTGCACTACGAAGCCCGTGTTCATCTATAAGGTCCTTTGACCCTTGATGAAAAGGTAAGTGCATGTGTAAAGAAAGGATGACAAAATATATATGAGATAGGAAAAGGAGGATACCTTGTGAGACGAGCTCAAGAGAGCGATTCCTAAAGCGAATGAACTGTCTAACTTGAATATCCAGTGCAAAGGGAACAAATTTGGGAAGGAGGGTGGCACCACTGATAGCAAAGTTAACCCCATCCCTGAAATTTGGGGACAGAGAATCCAAATAAGGGCTTAGATAGTTGAGCTTCAAATGTTCACCTGCAACAGAGACTGTATTATTATATAGCCGGAAAATTAGAAATTAAAGGACAAAAAAGATTCAAATGGAATGAATTATACATACAGAAGAAATCAATGATAAGACGGCCATCAGCGAGACGGCCAGTGCCCCTGTGGAAAAAAGTGATGCCATGGGGTAGTCCAATAGGAAGGCCAGTGGCAGCTAATACACCTCCTGTGTCTGAATTGGAGTCTCCGAAATTGACAAGAATGGGACTCCCTTTTACTGCATTCCCCTTAACTGCTAGGATCACCAACAATATAATAAGTGTTTGGATGAGGTTACTATTAATGCCTTTGCCCATCTTATGGTCGGCAGCCAATCCTCCTTGTCGATGTATATGTATACAACTGCCCCGCTCTAGTTTCAACTCGTTTAGGCGTAGTTTTTGAGATAACATCATAACAGAGATTTTTTTATTTCTTTCAAATTGGCAACTAGGTAATAATTTATGACAAATATGAGGCAATATTATTATTATTAATAAAGAGGCAGGATTGATTTGTAAAAACAAAGTCAAGTATGGTCCATGCATGTGCTTGAGTTGAGGATTTCCGGTAATCAGGTTTAAAATAATACAAATAGTTTAGTGATCTACTGTACTATTCTACTCTCAGATTTGCATTCTTGTAAATATAATAGTAGTCATTCAACATCAAATAATGGTAATATCACTGAGCATACTGTCAAGTAGACGACATTGAACAAACATACCGCCTTTAGAGACGCTTTCTAGATTGAATTATCCTCTTACATTTTGTGATGAATACCAATATACAATCAATCCATTGGTGCCTTGTTATCGAGATTTGGTGGGAACGTACCAATAAGAGCCGAGCCGCACCATTTTATAAGACTCAATACAATAATAATAATCCTGAGATTCCATATCTTGTTTAAATTTGTTTATAAGGGATGATTGAACGTTAACGAACCCCCTTTCTCATACTCGTCACCTTCACGGCTTTGATGGTATTTGTAGCTAGCACATACAATGCCAAAACAAGTTAAGATGTGAATTATGGATCGAATATATTAAAAAGATTTTAACATTTATACAACCAAAGCAAAGGTTTATCATCTTCATTCTCATCCTCAGTCACATCTACAGTTTCCTAAACTCAAGTTGCCCTTTTACACTGGGAATAAAGAAAAAGATACATCATACTCTGCCTGATATCAACCTCAGTTATACAAGATGGGGAAAAAGAATATAACAAAAGGGATGATATAATGCACCAAGAACAGGGCCAAAATTACAAGGCAAAAGACCCGATACCCGATACCCGATCACCTTGCTTCTGTTCTATGGCTATAAGATTAGAGGTTAAAAGAAACATGGAGAAATGTTTCACATGAAATAGCTAAGAGGCTTCTTCCTCCTTGAGCCCCCTTCACCATACAGTTCATTCCACTGCTGAAGTTCCGTCATATTAACTGACTCGGATGACACACTGGCACACACCTAATTCAATATTGCAACAACTCATGTCATTATAGTACTCATCAAGATTAGATAATAATATTGCTCTCTCGACTCGCAGATAGAAATTTAAAGACATAATTAGTAAATGTTGGATCAAATGCATTAACAGGTAATAGTGGGTAAGCAGAGCGATCAAGTCAGCCACATTGAGTTTGTTTGAATGGAGAATTTTGAAATGAAGTCTTGTACGTGGTCTTACCTGCTCGTGTGCATGTTTGAAATCATCCATATTCAAAGCGCGGATATCAGCGCTCGCACTCAATGCTGGAGGGGTTCTGCCTTCTGCTAACGCTGATGCACGTTCCTGCCAAATCAAACACCACCAATTGCAATAAGCACAAATTGTCTGCACTACAGTACGAATTGATAAACTGCACTTGAGATAAAAGGGGAAAAAAATGCATCCACAGAATGAAAAATGGCTAAGTAGGTAGAGGTGTATAATTGAAGGCGGGAGGTACAAGGTTCGAATCCTGGTACCGTGAAATTTTGTTAACTGGTTTTTTTTGGTTATTTGGACTTTTAGCCCAAGTGTCTACCTCTTATTATTAATCACAAAAACTTTAGGGAGACGGTCTCTCAATAGCTTTATTGAGATTTGAGAGACCTCTCACATGATGAGGGGAAGGAGTTATTTAATTTCTATTTTCCATGTTATGTCTCCCACTAATTTAGTGGGAGGCGGTCTCTCGGGAGATTATTAATATAGTAAAAATTTGTTTGAACACTAGACCTCACCCTGTCAACCAATAAACCACTTGTGTTTATTGATCATATTAGTAACATTGAATATTCCGTATATCTTATAATAAGAAATATTATTTGTCAATACCTATATAGTAAATTTATTTGAAATTTAAAGTATTTTGGAGAAAAATTCAAAGTACAACATTATTTATTAGAGAAAAAAAATCAATAGAACCAATTAATTTTTCATTTTTTTACTTCACACATAAGTTTCGGGGAAAACAATTCAAAAATACAATAATGTTTTTTAAGATGAAAATAATGTGTCGAAATTTTTTGGGTGCCTCCCTATACGAAATTCCTACGTCCGCCACTGTAATCAAGGGGCGCACATGAGGATGAACATGAAAGATAAGTGACAAGAAAGGGCTATAACCATAATGCCCACAAGTAACACAATTCACAAAAAGGACACAAGGGAAGTTTAACCATGGACGACCCGGAAAGGATACCAGAAAATTAATTACTCCGTACTAGACCGGGCGTATAAATGTATAATAAATAGATTCTCATATTCAAGCATCATTGGAACCTAACCTTCTTCTCCTTTTCTAATATTTCTCGGATAGGACAGTGTGCAGCAACCACACACAGGTTCTGCAACATAGGAAAATAGAAAGAATTTATGTATAAGACAATCGCCTAATAAGACCGAAGCATTAGATAGATACTAACCCTTCTTTTTGGATAGAGGGAAAGTGAGGGGACGCCAAGGGAGTAGAAGGGGAATGGAAGGATTCATTTTCCCTCCTACAAGCCTATCAAAATCCCTCCAACATTAGAAAGGTTTGGAGGGAAATCTCCCTTGATCCATCCCCATCCCCTCCTCTTCCCTCTTCGTTTTGTATCCAAAGGGTAAATGTTGTCAGCACTATACAGACCTTAAGGTCACTTCCAGAGTATCCGTCGGTCAAATTGGCAATTGCATCAAAATCAACATCAGGGGACAAGTCCTCTTTCGCCAATATCACTTTAAGGATCTTTGCTCTATTTGGAGCATCAGGTAAGTTGACCATCAGCCTGCAAGGAGAATGCACACAGAAAAACGTGAATAACACAACACACTAACGTACTTCTCATTATAAATGGACCAGAAGAAACCAAAGCTAGCTAAAAAAAACCCAAGTTACTCAAAACCATTTACACAGACCCGAAACAGCTGCGTGTCCAAGTGTCAGACTAGGCTAGGCTATTCTATGAAAAATGCACACATTTTTTGGGCTTAAAATGAAGTGCTCGGTTGTCATATTCATTTATGAGTATCCACTGTTGAGACGGGTACACAAAATAATATGACGAGTCGGGCTAACATACTTTAAAATGGCACCCACAGATAATTTACCTACGGGGCAGCCTTCGAATGACAGCTTCATCAAGGTCAAAAGGCCTGTTGGTGGCTGCAAGGACTAATACTCGCTCTTTATCTTTGGTCCGTAAGCCATCCCAGTTTACCATGAACTCATTTTTCATCTTACGCATAGCTTCATGTTCCCCTGGATTTTCTCTTCGTCCCAGCATACTATCAACCTAAGTACAAACAGAGTATATACGATAAAGCACGGAAATCTTTTTTTCTTTAGTGACTATGACCCAGAAGATGGAGATAACAATAAATGTCACAAGAAACTTACTTCATCAACAAAGACAACACTAGGAGAAATTTTACTGGCAAGTGAGAAAACAGCCTTTACATACTTCTCGCCCTCACCAAACCACTAATCAATGAAATAAACACCAGGTTAGATGTCACATCGAGACAGAAACCGTTACAATGCGCTGATTTGATCTGTGCTAACCTTAGATGTAATGCTCGACATCGATATATTAATGAAGTTAGCACCAGCTTCAGTGGCCACAGCCTTCGCAAGCATCGTCTTACCAGTACCAGGAGGACCAAATAATAAAATACCCTTGCAAGGCTAAAAAAAAAACACAAATACGATTCTATTAAGCAACACGAAAAAACAGTTCACTGCTCTAGATAAAACTACTCTGTAGAAGTTTACTTTCCCCCATAACTGCAGGTAATAAGTTCACAGAAAAGCATACTCATGTTATCATCATCAATAAGAACACCTAACACAAATGCCAAACAAAACAACCACAAGCAATTAAAAATTTAAAACAAGCAGGGTAAAGCCTGGGAATGACATAATCCCCAGGCAAATAAATGATCTTTGTCCACAACCAAGAAAGACACACACACATGATATAAACACCCCCCCCCCCCCCCCCAACCACCACCACCACACACACACAACAAATAAAAAGGCAACGTCTTAGCAAATTGGCGAATTATGACAGGAGGGAGATAGCAAAGAGTAAGTACTGAGTAAGTGAGTAGTACGAGATTAGAAGCAGTGTGCTTTCAAACAAGATGTTCATAGAAAAAAAAAATGAGTTGCACTACCTATGTGTGAAGCAAAACAGTACAAGTGAAAAAATAAATGATCTTGTCCACAACCAATAAATGAACAGGTTTGGAAATTACAAACCTTAGTTAGCTGGCCCTTGCAAAAAAGTTCAGGCCTCTGCAAAGGCAGCATGACCAATTCTTTCAGAGTATCCTTGACATTTTCAAGGGCTCCAATATCATCAAATGTCACTCCAATATCATTGGGTGGAATAACGTCCCCCAAAAGCCTCTTTTCAAAATCATTTTCTGTCACAACATCCTGAACATTGTGCCAATATTATTGAGATCTACAGAAAAATAAATAGCCTAATGCAGACGTAAAATTAGGTAGAGCTGAGTACGGACCTTAAGCGATTTCTTTGTGCTTTTAGACTCATTCTGGATAGCTTGTAGTATACCAATTCCATAACTGATGCTGTAAGGATCCCATAAAATTACCATTCATAAGCCAGTCCAACAAAAGAAACTATATAAAAGGTCAATGTCAGACAATACTTTTCAGTAGACAAAACAATCCTTGCTTCAGATTCAAGTAGGGAATTCTGCATCAAATGATGACTGAGGGCCCATCCCACTACTTTCTCTGCACCTGTAAAAGCAGGTTCACTCAGTGTTCTTTAAAAACTCTTCAGAACAGTTCAATGGCCTAATAAAGAACAGACATACTGTCATTAGTAAGAGTCTGGTCCTTGATGCAAAGTGTATCGAGTCCTTCACATTCCAATCGACTTCGGCTCAAAACCTGCAGATTAAGCAACAAGATAATAAGCCCAAATCATGCCCTTTTCCCCTAATAGGCCACCCACCAATATTTTTGCGGCGAAAAGCAATACAAAATGTTAGCAGTATGTAGCGGTAAATCTGAAACTTATCTCTTTCCGAAGAAAAGGATGATATTTGACAAAGAAGAGGGAGAAACATAGACTAATGGCATGGAAAATCAATTTAAATTTCAGATCTTGAGGAGATGATAAAAACTAAAACATTTGGTGAGCATTTTTAAAAATCCGGCCGCATCAATCACAAGTCCACGACCCATTATATTACACGTGTCATCGAGTCCTTCACATTCCGGTCGGATGTACGCAGTCTTACCCTTCCGTTAGAAACACAAAGAGACTGTTTCCGTATGACCCAAGATGAAAATTGCGTCGAAAACTATATCGAATGACTGTTACTTCACAATAGAAAGAAGCAGTCACTTTAGTGAGCCATTTTCCTTCACACGTGTCATGCCATAAAGGCATAAACATAAAATCCTTCATAACTTCTACAGAATACTCAAAACATCCATTTCAATTTTTCTCTTTTGGGTTTTTCTACAATGTACCCCTGTGTTTTTTCGGATTCTACAATATACCCTCGGTTTTTCAAAATCACACAAGATACTCCTAAGCTCAATAAGTAGTGTTACAAACACCCTTAATGCTAAATCTTACAATTTTAAATAGTATATTGGGCAGTTTTAGTCGATTACGCATCCAAAATACATAAATCCGTCAATACAAACCTTATTAACTCATCGACGTACAATTTTTTGTGACAATATGTAACCATTAAAAAACTCAAATTTGGATACTTAGGGTATTTAAGAACTAATCTGGAAGTTTAGGGGTATATAGGATGATTCATAAAAATCGAGGGTATATATTAGAATTTGGAAAAACACAAGGGTACACTGTAGGAAATCCCTTCTTTTTTTTTATAAGAATGGCAAAAAAAATAGTATTATCCAGACTTTAGTAAGGCTATGACACTGTCTGGAAGGAGCAAAAGTCACAAAACAAAGGCAAGCATATAAGCAGTTCTTACAGTGCGCAAGTGACTCAGATTGCTCTTCATTTTTATTGTTTCTGCATCTCGATCCAATTGATTCTTCCAGCTAGCTAGAAGTGCCTCGTCCTTCAAAATTTAGATACAAAAATCAATTATCACAAATTTACAAATCACATAAAAACATTCCCTCACAACCTCGAAGGCTCTCCTCTATGGCAGTGTACAGGGATCAAATATAAACCCTTAACTCTGTTGAAAACACAAAAGGCTGTCTCCCTGCGACCATACTGGAAATTGTGCTGGTAACAGCAACGAACAACTGCTACTTCACAATAGAAGAAGTGCAGACAGATTAACAGCAGGTCTTTGGCTCCAATAGATATGGAAAACACGTGAAGTTGCTTGTCTTCAATATAAAGTGGATAGGTAAACAGAAGGAAGCTAACACCATGCTTGCAGAACAGACCTGTGGCATATGAACTGTTACTTTATTCGGAAAGAGTTTTGTTACAAGCTTCGTTGGCCGAGGAACATCTTTCCCCTTATCATGTAATCTTCCAAAGCTATCCTGAAGAAATAATCACAAAAACATCAGTTATGTCCAACTGAATTAGCTACTGCAGTCTTCTTCACACAGTTTTCCGGAACCAATGAACTTTGGCAAGTGTTGTATATAGCTAAGAAACAACTTACAGGGAAACTCAAGTCCAAAAGAGCAGTTTGATGGCCACCAAACTTCGTGAACAGTAAACCTCCAGAATGCGACTACAAAGTAATATGGTCGATTTAAGAAAGGTGCAATTTCAAGCAGGGGCGAGATAATCAAAGAAGCGAGCGAAAAGAAAATAAATATACTAAAACAACACCTTTTCTTTACTTTTATCATTTTGAGTGTGTGAACCAATTACAACAACATTATCAGGAAGCTTCTCCAGCCTACTTTTGAAGGTTGAAAACGATTCTGAATTTCCCACAATAGACTTCTCTGCATCTTTGATATATAAAATGAAAGGGGAGCTTCTGCTTTCACTAGATACTGCCTGAAGACAATTATGTAAATGTTGAACAATACTTTTAACCATGATAGTTAAATGCCAAAAATATATGCATAGAAAAATAAGAAATATAATACCAGAGTTATCCACTCGGTGCATGTAATTATTGGGTTTATGTTTCACTGTGTAGTAGATTTTAAGAGATCAACTTTGGGCAGAATTATACGGGAGTTGGCTCAAAGAAACTGCATGCCAAAGCCTGTATTAACAAATTTTAACCAACTGCCATCACACAAGCTAAGTCTGGTATTTCAACTATCAGCCTATGCTCACTATGCAATCTCTGACCAAAGGTTTCCTCTTTATTCCTCTAACTAAAGGCAAGAAGCTTCGATAAAACAAGTGTCTCACTTATCTTTCCAGAGGTAAAATCTTCTTCAATACATAAAATATTGCTAGAGACGCCTTTATTTTCTTTTTCTTTTCTGGGTTTGTGTGTGTGTGTGGGAGATGCACATGAACAGTCATGCGGCAAGCTTCCGTCTAACATCTACTCTGAAAATGTAAGTAAAAAAATTTGTAGGTCACCCTTACACTAGGATCCAGCTACACAATAACCTCACAAATTCTCAAATCCTGCAAGGAAATCCATTAAAAACACTCCATGACTCCATGCCCCCACCGAGTTGATAAGGAAATCCATACAAGACCATACAAAATATTTGGCCTGAAATCTCCTAAGAATTTGGGTGCGCTAAGGCATATAAGCACAAACGAGAAGCGTGAAAACTGATGCTCGTTGGATGCTCAGATACTCAAACGATTCTGAATGCCCTGGCAACATATTTTAGCACACCAAGTGTGGTCATACATTGATCGATTTTTTTTTACAAGTTAGAACTCATTGATAGCTTCTTCAGAGACCAAAAATAGACCTTGAGGTCAGCAGAATCACAGATGTAAACATTTGAATTGGAAACCAACATAAAACAAACAAAGCTAAAAATCCTAAATTAACATGGAAATGACAGTGGAATTACTTTATCATCTTAACAATAAAAAAAAAAGTAATCACCTTCTAGGATACTGGATATGAATAAGTAGACGTTAGAAGAATTAACATTGATACGTCGTCAAAATAAGATTGCATTACCCAAAAAAAAAAACTGTGAGAACTTTTATAATAAAAAAAAAAAAAAACAAATAATACCTCGAATAGTGTATTTATCAGTAACTTGTCCAGTTCCTCCATGCCGGCATTCTCCAAACGGAGATCGTGGACTAAAGAGAAGGAATCATACGGCATTCAATACTATGACATGAAAAAGACTTAAAAGTGAAAAAAAAAAACATTAATCACCCATATCTGAATTTTAATATAAGAACTTGGCAAGACTTACTGTTGCAAAAAAAACCATGATCCAATTCACACAAGTGGCCAAGATCAACACCACCCGGAATGGGCTTGTCAAATCTTACACCAACCTTTGAAAGTGGATTATCCTCGAAAGGTAAGACGACCTTGCCACGCATTCCAATAGTTGGGCCCCTAAACAAAAAGTAACAAGATATAGATGAGGTGCATGCGTGCTCTAAGAATCCAAAAGCACCATTAACAAACTTAAGCGATAGAAAATCACCAAAAAGAGCCATGGCTCATGCGTAATAGCACAAGAAGTTATTATGCAACAAATCTTTGATGCATTTACAGATTTCCCGATGACAAGGACAGAGGTTGTGGTAGCATTATGATACAATATCTGAATGGCTACTCAGTCATACAAATATCAATCAATATATCTAATATCATGATTCATTCCCTCTCTACAAAGTGAGCAGCAATTTATTCATGGCGTCTGAAAAAATTGACAAGTCATGCAGAAAAAAAAATACTGAAACAAAACAAGGGAACTAAGATTGTCAGACAAGTTACTTAAATAATCCACTTCTCATGTTTTTTTTTTAAAAAAAAAATTACCAATGAAATGTCCCTACCTCGAAGGGGATGTTGCTAGATGTAAACCGGCTGAAGTTGGCATGAATCTCACTTTGTCACCTACACTTTCAATATTGGTAAGTACAACATTTATGTATTAAAAAATAAATTAGATAAAAGGATAGAACACGTGGAGAATAACAAGCTACAAGAGCTTTTCCTGCAAGAAAGTTTTCACAAGATCAGGCTCACCTAATTTAAATACGTGATTCTTCGATGAGCTAAAAGAATATGGTGTGATTTCAAGCTTGGGATGCACATCTACATAAGGTGAATGCATATTTGAAGAAGCAGGTGCATCTGCCTCATCAATAGAACAAGGACTTTTGTCTGCTTCCATTGCACCACGGCTTTGTTTGGCAAAGCAGCTCGGTTTTTCAGCAACAAGACTATCTTTTGAGAGTTCTGCTACTTTTGCTGACAAAGCCTAAACGTGAAAAATCTGACTTAAAGCTGACCAGATGCTATCACACATTTAAGTATACTCAATTGCATGGAATTTTTTAATCATTTGTATTGCACTTAGTTACAATATTCTACAGGCTAGAAAATACAATTAAAAATTAATGAAGTTGCAAGTCTTACACCCAAAATGGAGTGGCTGTCAAATACAAGCAGTTTTGCCCCAAAATATCTGGCTAGAGCTTTCACCAGTATCTCCTGGTAAATTTCAGAACCTGCAGTCCCAGGGAACAAAAAAAAAGGCTTTGCCAGTGAGATTTAAAAGGGGTTCTTAAAAATGAAGGAACCACTGGTGAGATGTTATGAATCTCCCACTCACCAGACGGGCCGGAAAGTAAAATCCTAGGATTAACAGTAGGCAGCCCTGACGCGTATTTGGCATGCTCACTATGCTTCAGATGTATATAGGATGCTGCAATCAGCACACTTTTTGTATTTTCACTGGAGAGTGCAAAGACAATACAAAGTCAGAGAACTGTTAGGCATTGCAGTAGTAAAATACAAAGAAACACTAGACCAGATATATCTAACTAAATCAATTTCCAAGGTGTGAATTTAAACAAGCTATAAAGCGGTGCCCAAGTGAACAGGCTCGAAGACACCCTTTTAACGACTACTAACTTTATCAAATCCAACTGGTCACCGGCCAGCCTAGCCTTGATTGGTATATAGGCAACCAATATATCTCACTTATAGCATAAAGATCTTTTAGCAACGACATAGATTACCAATCTAGTCTACTAATGTATTCCTGTTCTGTGGTGGAGACACCAAGTTTCTTCCTAAGAAAATCAATGAAGACTAGGTCACTATGACAATGTTTATGTCTTGAAATTAGCTAACAACGTCCAAGCCAAGAGATAACTGATAGGCCGTTTTGTTTTCAGATTTAATACATTATGATTTTGATGATTCTCGTAAGAAATATCATGATGCTCACTAAATTGACCGCATAAGGTCATTGAGCTGACAAATTGGTCATTAGCGTCTTTACTCAGACAATGACCAAAATAAGAATCCCTTGATCCCAATCATAAAAGCAACAGCGCATGGAAGCATGCAAGGTCCTGACCTCAAATAATATGGGAAGTCATCAAATGAAACTTCCACAGTATTGCCATCCACGATTCCAGCATGGATATCTTCTTTAAAAGCTGCGCATCTGAGAGAAGCGCCAGATGTTGAAGCAGGTTGTGAATTTCTCGTCCATTCCTTTCTTTCTTCCAAGGCCTGCCAGCCGAGAGATAAATTAGCATGATTTTTCAATAAGAACCTTCAGAAACTTCCATTGATAACCTCAAAGACTCATAAAATTCACAACAATTACATTGCTGGAGTCTAAGCAGTCTGCATTAGAACCAAGGGGAAGGCTCTTGCACGTCACTCCAAGATCTACTGCATTATCGCATTCTCCCTTTGGTGTTGAATCACCTTCCGTTCCATCAACCTCGACCTCCAAACCATCCTGAACAACAGCATGGGTAGAATGCTCACTGTTGTGGTGCGACTTGGTGCTCAGACCCCAGCGAGTCAAATCTGGTCTCAAGTTTGAAAGAGAGGCTAATATAGTAGCCCCGGTCACAGCAGAATGATCTCCTGATCTCTTCTCACCCGGTAAATATTTCCCGACTGGACCTTGAACCTCAGCATTCCCCATTGGCAAAGGTGCCTTAGCAGTAACATCCAAGACAAGTTGTTGGAAAATCTGCATAATACGGAGCAAAATCGATATCAACAACAGAAACATGATATTCCTACCAGCATAATATGCCTCCTGCTACAAAGGCCAATGAAATAAATGCGAAAAGGAAGAAGACTAGAGGAGTTTAGAGAGGATACATAAGCATGACTTCCAACTACTCCCAAGACTACTTCATCCCCGGAATGCAGAAGACGGGTTGTGTTCTTCTTCACTGACATTCCATTGACCGAAACAGTCCCCTTGCTTCCTGTGCTTTCAAGCACAGCAACAATGCAGCCATCACGCTGATAATACCAGCAAACAATGAGAACTCTTACTGCAAATAAATTAGACACACTTAATTTACGAAAGAAAAAAAAAACAGCTACCAAAAACAACTGTACGAAGTAGCAATGCAATAACTCAACAACCACGGCAGAAATCAGTTCTCCCTCACACAAAGTAGAGACTCTTCTAGTTACAGGCCGACAAGACGAAAATCATGAAACGCAGAAGCAAATAACAATACCTGACTATGCCTTATCTTGCACAAAGTCCCACTCAATGTCTGATCTTTTAACACCAAGTTACAATGCCTACTCGAACCGATTGTGTACTCTGGTGATGAAATAGTTATAGACGCATTCTGAAACACCATCATAGCTGGTAAGAATAAATTCCAGCTAATTTCACGCAAATTATTATTAACAAGAAAATTATAATTCCCTGATCATATTCATCTGAAGAACACCTTTAACGGAAACAATCAAAACCAACATGAACGTAAAAACGAGATCACACCTGAGTATACTGCGACAACAGCCTACACCAAGGCGTCGATGACGAGAAACACAATGACTGCAACTGATAATTCCTCAATGGAGATATCGACACTCCTCGCGGAAGCCCTTTTTCGACTAATAACATCAAAAAAATCATCATAATTCCAATTCGTAAAATAAAATAATTTTCTTTTTAGTTTTAAGAAAAAACAAACAGAGAGATTTTTTCTACCGTGTATCCCCAAGTTTAGTCGAATTCTAACATATACCCTGGTTTTTTGTTAGTACCTAGTATACCCCCTAAACTCATGAGTTTCGAAATACACACAAGTACTCCGTATCATAATTCGGGAAGGGGGTGTTAAGGGTCAAATTCTGTCAAAAGAAAAGTTATTTATTGATGATTAAATAATGATTATATTTAAAGGTTCCACAAATTCTTGATGAGTAATAATCACCTAAAATCGCCTATACAACATTTAAAAGAGCGGAATTTGAGCATTCGGCATTTAGGTTATCTGAAGAACTTCTATTGGGCATGAGTATATTCAAGAACAACGGGTATCTTAGAATTCGAAAAAACACGTCGTGTACATCATAGAAAACCCAAAGGAGCAAAAAAAAAAAAAAACAGCTGACAGACTAACCATCAGGAATCGGAGCCGAAACCGGAGTATCCACTGCCGCCGCACCACCTCCGTCAACATCCGGCGAAGGATCAACTGTCGGCGACACGCTCATTTCTTTCGAATTTTCGGCACTACCGCCATTTTCAGCCTAAAATACATCAAAAGATCCGTTAACTCATCTCGTAATTCAAAAAAGAGACGTAATTTTTTGAATTAAAAAGAGCAAAAAGAAAGAACCTTTAATCGTTTAGGAGAAGGAGGCTTGTCGTCGGCAGATGAAAAAGACCTTTTAGCGGTGGCGGGGGTGGTGACGGTGGTTGCGGCGGTGGTGGTGCCGGCGGAGGTAGTGTTGCTGGTGCTGCTAGTGCTGTTGTTGGTGGGAGTGGCGGCGGAGGTTGTGGTGGTGGTGTTGGAGGAGAGAGATCCACTACGTCTGGTGGAGACCATGACTAAGGTTAGAGAGAGTCCAGTGGTTTAGTTGTGTTAATTTTGACTTTGATTTTTGATTTTGGATTTTGTGTGTTGCTGTGTTTTATGACTCTTATCCCCCCTAGCTTTGCTGATTAGAGAGAGAAGGGGGAAGCGGAAGGATGGAACTTGGAAGATCGTAATGATAATATTAAGTTAACGGTAATCAGTCGATTTTAACTAGTTTAGTCAGTAAAGTCATAAGAAGTGTTACTTAAATTTATGATTAGGTTGATCTCATAGTATATTTTGCGGTGTTTTTATGAAAAGGTAAATGGTTGCCTAGAAGTTTGCTTCATTATTGAGGCAGATAATGAAAATGAATTGACAATTGAGATATGTTTGGGTTGTATTTTAGTTCTTTAATACTTCGTACTTATTTCAGTTTTATAAGTTCAGTTTAGTTTAATTCAAAGAGTTTCGGTTCAACTTAATGTTACCTTGGATCAATTCTATTAGTAAACAACGTGGAGTTATCCCCCCTAGCTTTGCTGATTAGAGAAAGAAGGGGGAAGCGGAAGGATGGAACTTGGAAGATCGTAATGATAAAATTAAGTTAACGGTAATCAGTCGATTTTAACTAGTTTAGTCGGTAAAGTCATGAGACGTGTTACTTAAATTTATGATTGGGTTGATCTCATAGTATATTTTGCGGTGTTTTTATGAAAAGGTAAATGGTTGCCTAGAAGTTCGCTTCATTATTGAGGCAGATAATGACAATGAATTGACAATTGAGATATGTTTGGGTTGTATTTTAGTTCTTTAATACTTCGTACTTATTTCGGTTTTATAAGTTCAGTTTAGTTTAATTCAAAGAGTTTCGCTTCAACATAATGTTACCTTAGATCAATTCTATTAGTAAACAACATGAAGTAGCCCTAAAATTTGAGCTAGCAGCTTGCCATTACAAGAGGGAAAATCAACTAGCTTGGTTGAAACTCATGGGGATCTACCACTCTTAATATTGGAGACAAAATTGATAATAGGACCGCACAAATTGGTTGAGGGAGTAAGTTTATTCACTACTACAAAATACTAAATACACATTGGACTTTTTTAGCAATGGACATCAGATTCACAAGCGATGTTAAGTTGACTGATGTCCATTATAAGACTAATAGACATCGGACTTAAGTCTGATGTACATTGATCATTAGACATTAGACTTTAAAAAAATCTAATATCTATATGACATATAGACATCAGCCTTTTTGGAAGTCCGATGTCCATTCCTTGCCATAGGCATTAGATATCTAAATAGTCTGATGTCTATTGTAAAATATAAACATCGGTTTTTTATAAAAATCTGATGTTTATAATTATTAGTTTTTATAAAAAAAAATATATATATTAATATATTATTACCCAGCACATTACTACTACACATGATCATAAATGCAAAAGATGATTCAATAATCAACAAATATGTTTATACAGTCAATCGATTATCTGAAGTCAATTACTAAAGATCCAAAATTCCAAATATATTAAGACAACTAACCTATCAACAAAAATAGAAACCAAGTTATAACATAACTCGATGTAAAAAAAAAAAAAAAAAAAAAGGTCCTCGGCCAAATGGCGGCAAGTAGTACTCCTGATTTTGCATAGTAGATCTTCATTAGCAAATAAATCGGCATAGCCCTCCCATAAGCCTTACTGCCTTAACCTGTCCAAATTATGAAGGTAATTAGAATTCTCGAGACACTAATAGGAAATATGACTGGATGTACAAAAGTATAAAATTTATTGACACATTTAGGATTAGGATCAACAACGTACAGTTCAGTTACAATACGGATGAACCATCTATTAAAAGCTCAAACATGTCATCTAATTCAACATCACATCCTGCGATTCAATTCCGCAATATAGAGAAATGAAAGAAATTGGGCTAAGATAGCACACAGAAGACAAAAGAACAATAATTAGACCTAATGTTATGGTAATGGCAGAATAACATTTATAGTCTTTAATGAAGCTAAGTCGCCAGACATCCGTTATAAGCAGCTCACCTGCGATGGAGCCATGAGCTTCAACAGCTTCAAGTCTACCCATTGAATGCTCAGCAACACTACTACTATCCAACCAAAGGAAAATCCATCTCCCTTCATTGAACAAGAGGTTAAGGATTAATAAATTAGGATTCTGATCAGGTTTCCTAAGCACTCAAGAGGTAGTCAGGGGCCAATAGACCACGATTGCTGAACCGATGTCCAAAGTCAAGAGCCTATATGGCCAATACTTGGTCCAAGACAGCAGTTGATTAATTAATCCAAAGAAGACATGTAATACTCAAATTAGAATCGGCCAATTGATACAAATGAATTGTCTAAAATGGACATTTATGTTAAAAAATAATACTCATGTCGGATTATGCACGCTGCCTTTATGGTACAGTGGCACTCCTGACATTAGGGGCCTAGGGTTATTGATCATGTTATATATATTCATTTAACGAAAATAATGTTTACAATATGACATGTTGTACAAGTGCTGGAGTATATAACAAACCTTGTGGCGTAACAAAGCACTGTTATGCCCAGGGAAGACATCGAACACTCTGGGTTTATCCTCTTAAGTACTGGCAACTTGGTAAAACTGGAGTCTAAATGCGTAATCATTTCCTATCGAATTGACAACTTCCCTGGCCAGTAAAAACAATAAAATCAATCTTGAATTAGTTGAAAGCCAGTTGAGATCAATTCGACTATTACCAATGACAATTTGAGAACATTCTGCTAAGTTGAACGCACATCACAGTAACTCCGTTAAATTAATATAACAGCAAACTTCAGAAATACATACACAGATAAAAAGAGAATTAAGCATTTAAAATCACCCTGAGTGTGTTGGAACGCATATCAGTAGCGTCAAATTTGATATCTTGATGAATGATAAGAGTTCATTCCAAATCAATTTATGAAGTCAATCAAACACTAGTTGAATGTAGATTCATGCTTTTGCCCAATATTGAACTCAATTTAAATCATGCAGATAAAACCAAGTATTTCAAACAAGTATCTATCAAAACTTAAAGTTATTGTTAGAATTAGTTACCAAAAAAAGTGAACATAAATCAAATAATTAAGGAAAGTAAAGAAACCTGAGATGATAAAAGGGGAAAAAGGGACCTGAAGTTGTCCATTGGGAAAGGACCCCGTGTTGAACATTGTAGGTGACATCAGCTTTTTGAGCCATCGTCGACGGAGAAAGACCCAAAATCAATCAATGATAATAATAATTATTAGAGTTTGAGTATAAAACCCTAGATCGACCATGGCGATGAGTATAAAAAGGGGGAATAATGATATGAAGTGTAATACCCGTCCTTTTAGGGACCCGTTCACCGGCGTTGACTGGCCTTAGACACCGATCTTGACCTTAGGAAACTTTACGAGTGATGACTTGTGACGTAGTGAGCTGTAGTTGGTGTGTTACTCGATCTAGTTGAGGCTACTCGATCGAGTAACTTGGGAGCTCGATCGAGTAGAGGTCACTCGATCGAGTAAGTTGGTTACTCAATCGAGTAACGGGTTTGCAGCGGGAAATTATAACTCGATAATCGTGAAACCCCAAATCATTTTCGCACCTTCTTCCTAAACCTAGATGTCGTCACCTCTCTTCTCCTTCACCATAATCTTTCTCTTGAGGTCCTTGAGGATGCTTACACCATGGGGATGGGTTGCTTGGGTCGGGTAGCGGTCTTGACGCCGGATTGCTATGTATAGGTATGTTATCGTCATCATCATCGTCATCGTTGTTTTCAGCTAGGTTGGTAGTAATAGTGATAGATGGTTGTATTGTTGGTATAGGTGATTTGCTTGGTTGATTGGTATCTTTTGATTGGACGCGGGATCGCTGCGGTTCGCTAAAGGTAGGTTCGCTTACTCAGTACTGTTGATTGTCTAGAGAGTCTGTTGATGTTGTTTGGTTGGTTTAGTGTCAGTATTCATGATTGGTTGTGGTAGTTGGTTGGACTTGTGTTGTTTTGATAATCGTTGTTGTGGTACATCTGATTGTGATTGTTTATCTGTGGTTCTCGAGGTGCGCCCTCGGCTGAGCGGAATCACTTGCGGGAGTGGCTTCACGCCCGTAGTTCGCCCTCTGTGGAACCCGCCACGGGAGGGGATGTGCACATTAATGGACATGGGTTTGTCGCTCGGATAGATGAGCGGGGCTTAGGTGGGAACGGTTGCGGTCCCCCACTGGCAGGACTGGTCCGGTGGACAGTCAGTGATGGTGGTTGGTTGGAGGAGATATGATGTGTGTGTTGTTGTACTTATATTGTGTCTGTTTTTGTATGTTTGCTCCCTCAGTTGCTGACCTTGTGTGGTTTTATTTTGTTGTTTGTTTCTGTTGTGTCTGCCGTGATCCACTATGGTGAGCAGTCAGTCTGAGCAGGTTGTGGTTTGGATCATAGCTGGGTGCTTGACGGGATGAGTCTATCACGAGTCATGACAGAAGTAGTTCACGTAGCTGATAGTGGTTTTGAGTTGTATCTTTTATATCGTTAGTTTTGTTAATCGCTTGTAATATAGCTTAAACGTTCTTTTATCGACATTTGATTATTACTGTACTCGGGCAACCGAGATGGTAACGCCCTTATAATGCAAGATACTACACAATATGCCGATTACCGACTCATCCAATCGTCTCAATCAATATCATGTTACAATGCAAATACCGCTAAAATACGACTCACATGACCATTCAAACATATATTGAAACTGAGTAGGATTAACCTACTTTTTAGCATACTCCGTAAGCAATCCGGCTAATAATAATCTTCCACAAAAACCGTCACCTAAATATAATAATTAAATATATTTACTTACTAACTAATCTAATTAAATTAAATACGAAATTAAATAAATAAATAAAACCCGTCTTAAGCTATTCAAAACCCGTCTTAAGACTCAGTCAACTCTCAACACCCACCACCGTGGACTGCCACCCAGCCACGGTGGACCGTGACCCATGCCCAGTACCGAAAGGCACCCCTAGGCTGTCACACCCCCATACTCTAAGTGCCTTACCAAGACCACTCAGGTATAAAGATGTCACCATCTCGGTTTCCCGAGGCAATGATAATCATAAGACAATAACGAAACAACATTTAAATAGTTCAAGTTTAGTGAATGAAATACAATCCAAAACCAAACACCCAAAATACGGGTTACAAGTTCCCAAAGCAACTGTCTAAACAACTAAATGAAATGTCTGATAAACTACTCATGCTACAGCGGAAGACTCTATCATCTGAAGGTGACACATCCCAGCTATCTCATGTATCTCGACTCATACCTGCTCAACAACTGCTCACCATTCCCGAATGGATCACCACAATTTTTAAAACAATAAACGGGGTCAATATTAATCACACAATTAATATAACTCAACAATACGACAAACAATACAGCTTAACCGTCACAGATATACTCCGAACTCCATCATCAACTCCACAATACTAACTACACACTAAAGTGTGTAGCCCTGCCAGAGTACCTATCGCAACAGGTTACTCCTCGCCGCCAGTGGGGGACCGCAGCCGTTCCCACCTAAGCCACGCTCATCTCCGTCGAGCGATAAACCCAAATCTATTAATGTGCACATCCCTTCTGTGGCGGGTTTCACAGAAGGCGAATAATGGGCGTGAAGCCACTCCCGCAAGTGACTCCACTCGGCCCAGGGGACGCACCCAGAAGAACACAGACAGATACAATCAACCACAACTACTATCAACAATCAAAACCAACAACCGCCACAATACTCGTATGATAATATACAACAATCACAAAACACAACCAACACATCATGTGACTAATACTGAGTAGGGAAACCCTACACGGAATGCAATCTGATCGATTCGGACGGTCTCAACAAATTTGTTATCAAAAGGCCTCCTCTACGAATCCTCTTCCTAACATACGATCATACAATTACTAACAATCACAAAAGACAACAAAACCCCCAAACTCCTAAATTAGGGTTTAACCAACTTTAACAAAATACCATAAAAACAGTACGTAGATCTTACCCTCGACGCAAGGATCACAAGAATGCAAAGAAAGATGAATTCTGACCTCTAAAGCTCCGGGATTTGTCAATAATGCGATGGATGCGAAGTACGTAGGTTGCAATCTCTTTTCAAAGTAATTAGGTTTGTAAAAAGTGTTTTATGAAAGTGACGGAAAGGTTTAAATATTAATTCGCATTATTAACAAAACCCGACAAAACACTACCCGTAAACCGGGCTACTCGATCGAGTAACAGACGTACTCGATCGAGTGCCGCCTACTCGATCGAGTACCAAAGCTACTCGATCGAGTACCCTACAGGTCAGAAACTGTTTTAAACTGCAAAACACCCTTACTCGACAGAGTAAGGCCCACTCGATAGAGTACCCAGAGACTCATAAAACTGTAGTATTACATAGGCCGGGCCCAACCACCACCAACCACCTACGACACAACCACACACAACCAACTACATTCTAAACACTCGACATACACACACACCAAACACCGCTAAAACCACCACCAAGGCGCTCCCCCATTGCCCCCACTTGGCCACGGTGGTCACGGCCACCGCCTGGGACCAACACGTCACCACACGACCACCACAAGGCACGACAACAGCAATAACAAACACGACACAACAACAGCCCGTACACTTCCCTTTTAGCACCTATTTCCGCCATCTATAGCCACCCAAACCACCAGCCACGACCCCCACTCAACTCCCCTCTCAACCCTCGACACAACTACCCCAAAACCAACCCAAGTCAGCCACGGTAAGAAGGGTAAAAACTCGTCTCAAGACGGTCACACAACAACAACTAAAACGACTATAAAAGCATCGGTCAAACCCGATTTGGGTGGTCAATGGGGTCAAGGGGGTGGTCAACGACGGTCTATGGCAAGTCAAGGTCAAGGCGGGTTAATTAAAATAATATATAAACTAGTATGAGACGGTTTTACCTTACGATCCCAAGGCGGAGGGCAACATCTCCACTTTCTCTTCCTTTTTCTCTCTTCTCTCTCCTCTCATGTTTTATGTGGATTTTATGAGATTTTGTGAGGATAATGGTGGGTGGATAAGGTAGGGTGAAATATATAAGATGGGTAGAAGTTTCTAGCAACCGTCACAATTACTACCGTCTCGAGTTAATTATTATCGTATATTATTATTACCAAATTATTATTATTATTATTATTATTATTATTATTATTATTATTATTTTTTATTATTATTATTATTATTATTATTATTATTATTATTATTATTATTATTATTATTATTATTATTATTATTATTATTATTATTATTATTATTATTATTAGGGTAAATTGATAACTTATACCTAATATAACACGATTTTTCAAAATTTATACCTAGGATAATTTTCTTTCAAAACTTATACCCAAAATCCTCATTTCCTTCATACCCAATACCAAATCTCGCGAACTGAACATTTTACCCTTACTAATTACCCATCACCAACCTTTTACCCCTACATTAACACATTGCCTCCACATTAATTAAGTCACTAACCTCTCATATCCACCACATACACCTCATTACTATTACCACCACTCATTTCCTCCGATCCCCCGCCGTCACCACCACTGGAATCAGCTGCCGCCGCAAGTGCCCTCCCGCCGGCGTCATTGCCCCATATGTCCTCCCGACAGCCCTCTTAGCGCCGCCCGATATACCGTCGAACCCCCAAACTCTAACTGTCACCTGCTACCCAAGAAATCCGTCCCTTACCATTTACCAACGAAAATCCCTCCCCCCACATTCATGACATCAGATTTGACGTTTTTAAGGTTGGTGAAGGGGTTTAGGTGGTGGAACAAGCATAGTAAGTGGGGGTAAGGGTATAAAATGGTGATGTCAATTGGGTTTGTTGAGGATAAAAAATTATAATATATTGGACAATCTGATGAGAAAAGTTTCCCTAATAACAATTGGGAAGACTTGATTGGAATCTAGCCGCTTGTCTCTTTTGTGAAGATGTTTCGTGTTATTGGCCTAAGTTGAAGTGTTGGGATGTCGGACATGTAACATGTAGCCACGATGAAGGGTTAAAGTTGACCATCCCATACCATTTTTCATGAGACCGATTGTTTATTGATATATGGTAGGTAACTGATTTCAATGTAAAATATAGACGGGAGTTGGTGTTTAATGGGGTGGCACTAGGAGGGCCCGCCGACAGGAGGACACTTGCGATGATAGTTTGACACCGGAGATGGTGCCGACAGGGGGGTGAAGGTGGGTAGTGGTGATGGTGGTGGGGTTTATGTGGTGGATATGAGAAGTTAGGATTAATGTTGGGAGAAAAGGTGGTGATGGTAATTAGTAAGGGCAAAACCGTCAATTCAGGTCTGTTTTAGAGATTTGGTATTGTGAAAAAAAAAAAAAATAAGATTTTTGGTATAAGTTCTGAAAGAAAATTATCTTTAGGTATAAGACTTGAAAAAGTGTATTATACAATTATACTAGGTATAAGTTATCAATTTACCCTTATTATTATATTATTCCGTCTCATACATAATTCGTATAAAATACAATATAATATTATTTATATAATTATAAAATACGGGGTATTACATCATGTCCAACTCTTTCGAGGTGTTTTAAAAGCTGTTGGTTTTAACTTATCTCTCTCATTCAAAAGAATGATCCTCTTATCACAGAGGATCAATCTATCTAGTTTTTTTTTTTTTTAAAAAAAATGAAAAAAAAAACAAAATATTTTACCGGTATGTAAAATGGAAAGGAACGAAATAATTAACCTTTTCTTAGTTTTGCTAATTTGGTATTTTGGGACTTTTTAAGTGTAAACCCATAAAAACCGATCCAACCAACTTGTAACTGTTCGAATAACCCGTTTATCAAGCTTACCACCAATCGCCCACTTGGGAGTTGGGACCGGATCATAACTTCACAAGTACTAGTAGGCGTAGCGGGTTGCTATTAAAAGCGTAGGGAGGTGGTGGTAAGTCTGGTAAGTCTTGGAATAGAGATGCCGAAGAGAACGACGCACACGTACTCGAGCGAAGACGCTGCGCCCGACGGACCCGACTCTGAACTATTCGTTTACTACTGCAAACACTGTTCTTCTCATGTCCTCATCACTGGTTGGTTACCCCTTTTCCCCAATTTTACTTATTTCTTCAATACATTACTCCTGTTACGTCTATTCAATTGTTTAGGTTTTACCTCCTCCGTCTCAGTCAATTTTTTATTTTTTTATTCAATAAATAAATAATTGGGACGGAGGGAGTGCTTCTGAGTAGTTTTGAAGAGACAAGCTAAAGATTGAAGTATTCAACCTAGTTCTTCGCCTTACCCTTACGTTGAATCTTGGATTTGATCATGTAAAATCATAGAATAAAAAGTTGCAAATTTATAAGCTTTGGATTGGTTTTTCTATCAATTATTCGCGTTTTGAGGCGTAGTTAGAACCGGTTTGGAATTTACTTGCAAACGAGTTGACGCTTAGTTTCATAAATCATACGAGTAATAAGCTGTTTCAAATAAAGTTGTCCTTTGCCCTTTCATTTGTTTACCTTTGATTAAAAATATCTCCCATGAAAAATAAACAAGTGATGAAGTTGCTTGTCTAGGTGGGATTTAAGATTAGAATTAGAATGTTCATTCAGAGTGATTGTTTTCATCTTTCTTCTTTTTCTTCTTAAGTGTCAATATGATTAATGCCACAAATTATGTCTTGATAATTAGAAATTAATATACAATGTAGTCTTTGTCTTTGTAGCATTCTGCAATGTTCCCAGATTATAAATTTTACTAAAATTTGTTTCCCGTAAGATACCCAGTTGCAGAAATTGCCAAAGAGAAAAACTGACAAGGCTTATGTGCTGGACAAACAGAAGCATTTAGCTAGGCTGCACATCAGTGAAGCAGGAAAGGTCCTGCTGAAACGGTATGGTTATCACGTTCATACTACCCTTTTATTTAGTTCTTCGCACCCCTCTCTGACTATGGCTTTCTTTTTTAATATTGCTTGTCTGATTTTGATTCTCAAATACATTTAATATGTAATAGATTGAAACCTAACAACAATGGCTCCTGCAAATTGCGGGGTACAGGGAGGTTGGATGTATGCAACTTTACCCTTATGTGAGCAACACAAAGAGGCTATTTACAAAGGACCCAAGATATAAATTGCGTTGATAATTTTATCGAATGACTGCTACCTCACAATAAGAAGAACTCACAACCACTTAGAGCCATTTTGGTTTATTTAATCCTAATCTAGAACCAAAGAGGAGGGAGTCTTTGGCTCCATTGGAATTGGAAACAGGCTGAAACCTAACCTATTAGTAACAAATTTTGGTAGGGGGAGTGGATCAAAACTGTTTCTTGCATAGAGTTTTGAGTTTTCGAACACAGGATTCTTCTATGCATGATCCATACATGTCATTGTTTGCATGTGAAAATATAAAACATCTCATTGACTAATTTTTTCTCCAAATCCTTCCTATGTTGGAGGTATTTTGATTTATCTTGGAGGAAGGGCATTATATCCCTCCATTCCCCCCCCCCCCCCTAGTTCCCAACCAAACAAAAGAAATTGTATTACTCCCCTTCTCTTCATCAAATAAAGGCTATAGAATTGGATTTTTGACGTTACCAATAATTGTGCTGTTTTTCTTCTTGTTAATTCGCAGTATATGAGCAATTGAGCATGTCGTCCTTCCTTGTGTTTAATCATTTCCCCCCTTTTCCTATGTTGTTTGCTTGTTTTTTCCCAGAGGTGAAGGAAAGCTGGAAAAACAATTTAGAATGAATTGCTTAGGCTGTGGGCTGTTTGTTTGCTATAGAGCTGAAGACGATTTGGAACATGCGTCTTTTGTTTACATAATTGATGGCGCACTCAGCACTGTTGCAGCTGAAACAAACCCACAGGTAAATGAGAAATAAAATATTTTTCCTACTGTCTGATGCAGCGCACTTTTAAATTCTTCTAACTACGATTTCGCACACTCGTTGGCACCATCAAGCTCTTTGCAACTGCTTTTATGCGTATATTCTGATTGTAATTCCTCTGATACACACCCAAAATTATGCAACCTTGTCATCAGTGATCACAATCGCCTAAATATTACTTCCTCCGTTTTTCTGTTTGCTTCCCACTTTCTTTTTTGTGAAGTTTTTTTCTTTTCTTCCCACTTCTATTACTTTCCTCTTTTGGCAACTTTTTGATGGCTTTTTACAGAAGTGTCCTAATGACTTCCTAGTAATTACAACAAATGCCATTACAAAATCAAACCTCATTTCATAAAAAAAATAAAAAATCAAATCTGATTATCTCACCACTCTCTGCGGTCCAACTGAGCACCACCGACTCTTACCCCCAGACACCACATTGGCCACAACACCCCACCTCAACCAATTTGGCGACTCCACACCCCCACAACCCCGACGGCTTCTCAAACCCCACCTTTCTTTTTCTTGCCTCAGATCTGAACTGGAGTTTCTGCCTCCTACGCTGAAAAGTCACCTTCTACTCTTGCGCCGACGTAAGATGAACTCGAAGGTGGCGTAGTGGTTGTGAGAGGTTTTAGGTGTGCGGTTTCAGAGGTGGTATGGTATGCAGTAGGTTAGTTACGGAAAGATACGTGGTTGTATAGGATCGTCGGAGAAATGTTTTACTGGTCGGTGGCGCTTGGTAGTGCGCTTGATGGCGGTGAGAGTGGCCGATGGTCTATGGCGGTGATTGTCTTGGTGGGTTTGTGGTTGGTGTTATTGAGTTGGTCCATGGTGAAGAGGGAGTTGCTGTGAGGATAGTGGTTGGAGGGTAAAGAAGTAAAGTTACTTCTTTTGTTAAAAAGCTTGACAAGTCAAATGGGAAAATAAAAAAACGGAGGAAGTAATAATAAACTAATAATGCAGTACTACATTTCTCTCTGAGTAACACATGCCTGAAAATTGTGTTATCGCACCAGAGATGTTTTTCGAACATGGATGTGTATTTGTTATTGCTACTTCATGTATTTCTGCACTTCTTATTAAATGTTGCCTTCTGATTTCCTGATTATTCAGGATGCCCCTGTGCCACCATGCATATTACAGTTGGAAGGGGGGCTTGTTCAGGTTGCGATTGAAGTCGAAGACCGTGCACCACGTTCAGCAATTACAAGTGAAGTACACTGTTTCATTCTGTCACCCTTTACTTTTTTGGTGGTGTCTCGTGCTTTAGCATTGCTGGTCGTTTATCGGAGCATGTTTACCGTTCGGGGTCATTTGTATATGTTAATTTAGAATTTTTAGTACAAATCAGCATATATGATTGCTAACTGTTGATCTGTTGGTTGCAGGAGTTAATGCAGATGATGTTCGAGTAGCTGTTGCTGCACCTGCTGCACGCGGAGAAGCCAATACCGAGCTTCTGGAATATATGGGAAAGGTATACAATTTTTTTTGTTATAATATTTGGCAAGTCTTAAATTATGGACAGTTCGTTTAAGTGATGCTTTTGGTCAGGTGCTGGGTCTTAGATTGAGCCAAATGACTCTTCAGAGAGGTTGGAACAATAAATCGAAGCTTCTTGTGGTTAGTAAACCGTTCTATTATTCTCATGCTTTGGAATTTGTTGTTTAATTTGCAATAGACGTTACATGGCTTCATTACAGTAGTGGTGCGCTAAATTGATGGTGATGGTGGTGTGAGCCATGTTACTTTGAGTCTTTGACGCTTCATTTTGGCTACGTGTCACTTGTCTGACATAACACTCCTTTTGACATGATACTTGCACCTCGTTTTAGGCCAGAAAAAAAAAAACATCAATATTTACCCAAAACAGGAGGTTCTTGTTCTCCTGGCATTTGCAGGCTACTATGAGTAACATAGGGTATCTTGGTATGAGCATTAACATTGGAACGAGCAAAGATCCTCTCCATTTCATTCTCTCCATTTCTTGTCCATTTCCTCTCACATTACAATATAATATTACACCTCTTTTTCTATTGCATTTTTCCTTTATTTATCGATTGAAAACATGGACCGTTAGATCGGCATGAGATGAAATCTTGACCCTTGATAAAAAATGGACCCTCCATTTCTTTTGGAAAATGGAGAGAATCCTAATTGCATTGGAACCTATTGTCCCATCCCATGTAGTAACTAGGTCTTGATTTTGGGTAAATATCTTTCGAGCACAAGGATTGGCATTGAAACCTATTCTCTTGTTATAGTAAATGGCCTTTTTAAGATACCTCGTCTTATCTTAAACTAACGACGTAAAACAGGTGGAAGATCTCACAGCAAGGCAAGTATATGAGAAACTTTTGGAAGCTGTTCATCCATGAGCTAACCAGGACTGCGGTGTATGATGATGTCAATTGTACAATATAAACTTATTTCATAGCTGGGATTCCTGGGAGGTATTCATGACTAATCATGAGTCATGAGTGTATCCTTTTTTACTCGAGTGTGATACAGTGCTTTTCACTAGGTTCTTGCTCTAATTCAAGTTCAATACTTTGTCTGATTACTAAATGTATTCTGTATCTATCTAATCATCACAAATTGACGTCATTAATGCTTGATTTAAGGTTTTCATTCCTTTTTTGGCACCTTAAATACAGTCCTTATTTATCATTTTCCTTTACCTAAATACCCTTCTATAACTTCTTTTATTCTACCATGTTTTAGTGAGGGGTACATATGTTTTCAATCAATGGTTATATACTAATTTAGTGTTAAATTATTTTGCACGAGACCAATTCTCCACACTACTTGTGATTACGTTTGCTTGTGTTTATTACTAAAGATCTCATAAATACGGTGAATTTGATGGAAAGAAATAACAGCTTTCTATAAATTCATATTCAAAATTTATTTTCAACAATTCTTGATTAGGAGTTGAGAATGAAACCAATTTTATTTCCAAACCAAAGATCTAGTACAATAGATCCATATGAAAAATAAATTAATCGGCTTGTTTATTTCTTAGGCAAAAGTTATGATCAGTCACATTTTTTTGGAACAAAAACGAAGGTATAAGAACTCGATAAACAGTTGGTCTTAAAGTGTGTTTGACCGAACTTTTTAAAGTGTTTTTTGGGCAAAAAGCACAAAGCACAAACTGTCAAACACAAAATTATTTATAAGTTGAAAATACTTTCTTAAAAACTATGAAATCATCTTTTTTGCCCATAAAAATCAATTCTAAGACTATACTCCCAGAGTACGATACTACGTACTCTTTATACATTAAAAAATGAAAAATAAAAAAAATACTGTAGTTAACAAAGTCCATCGTTAAATTTGGAACTACCCAAGAACCACTCCTCATTTTTCTCTTTCCTTTCGAAAAACAATTACTTAGAACCCCAACCCTAATTTCTTCCTCATTCAATCGCTGCCTTTTATATTCACAAAAACCCAACAAACTATGCACTTTTGATTGTATTTGATCGTCTAATCAGGTATGTTATCTCAATATTGATTATTAATTGCAATTATATTTATGTTTTTCGTTCATCATTGATTCTTAATTTGTTATAATAGGTGATTATGGGTTATCCTAAAATTAAAAGCCGCAGAGGATTAAAACGGTGAGTTTTTCAACAATAATTATCTTATAGACCTACAAACTGTGAATATTTGTTGAGTATAGCTATAAATTGTGAATATATGAATATGACACGCAAATAGCTTGAATGTGTAATCAATCAGTTTAATGAGTTATTAAAAGTATGGTGAATATGTCTTCCCTCAAAAAAAAAAAAGTATGGTGAATATGTCCTGTATAAATTTTGAATATCAAACAACATGGAGATTTGAATAAAAATGGTGTGAATATGCGTGCAACCTTATGTGAATGAAGTACCATTGGTGATTAAGATAGTTATTTAGTGAAAATATGACACATATATGTTGTGAATATGGAACGACTATGAATATGAATGATATATTGGGTGAATAATGTCAATTACGTTAGCAAGCTATGTGACAATGATAGTTTTATGGCGTGAATATGACAAATATAAGTTTTGAATATCACACAACTGTGAATATGAATGACATAAGGTGTGAATATGTCATGAATGCATTGTGAATTAGGTTCTGTGACTATGATAGTTCTTTATCGTGAATATGACATACATATGCTCTGAGTGACTGTGACTATGGCTGTGATAGTTATGTAGTATGCATATGACACACATATGGTCTAAATATTGGACATTTGCAAATATGAGAACAATTTGCTAGTGAATACAACAACTGTATAGTGTGAATATGTCTATTTGTTCTATTAATATGACAGTTAAATGGTGTGAATATGAGATCAATTGGCTTGTGAATACAACAACTTTATGGTGTAAAAATGTCTAATTGTTTTATGATTTATGATGCAATGTTGGTGCCAAAAACAACGATAGTGTTGAAGAATGTAGAGCTAAAAATGTTCGAAGCAAAACAAGGGAAGATTCGATTTTGAATAAGAAACCTAATAATACCGATGATGTATTAGGAGATGACGAGTCGATACGAGTTTGACTATAGAAGATATGTCAGAAGATGAAGATGAAGAGGGAGATGAAAATGGGGACGAAAATTGTGACGGTGATGATAATACTAATGATGAGGAGAAAGGTGAGAGTGAGAGTGAAAGTGAGGAGGAGGGCGATAACGTTGCTGAGAGTAAAGGTGAGGAGGAGGGCGATGGCGTTGCTGAGAGTAAAGGTGAGGAGGAGGGCAATAGCGTTGATAAGAATGAAGATTCAGCTTCAAAAGAAATAGTTATAAGCAATAAAACTCCGGCCAGGTGTGATAAAAGTAGTGCAAAACGAGGAATTGCGATGGAAATAGGTTATAGCGAGGTGAAGCTCCATCTTCATTCTTATCAACGCCATCGCCCTCTTCCTGACCTTCACTCTCATAAACGCTATCGCCCTCCTCCTCACTTTCACTCTCACTCTCACCTTCCACCTCATCATTAGTATTATCGCCTTCACCATCACAATCTTCGTCCCCAATTTCATCTCCCTCTTCATCTTGATCTTCTGACATATCTTCTATTGTCAAACTCGTATCGACTCATCATCTCCTAATACATCATCGGTATTATTAGGTTTTTATTCAAAATCGGATCTTCCCTTGTTTTGCTTCGAACATTTTCAGCTCTACATTCTTCATCACTATCGTTGTTTCAGGCACCAACACTGCATCATAAATAATAAAACAATTAGACATTTTCACACCATAAAGAAGTTGTATTCACAAGCAATTGATCTCATATTTACACCATTTAAATATCATATTACTAGAACAAATAGACATATTCACACTATACAATTGTTGTATTTGTTGGTAATTTAAGAGTAATTACCGGTTCATTTAGCGTAATTAAGATTGGTTCGTAGATGGGTAATTTCTAAATAATATAATGTGAGTTCGGGAAGTACGGAGTGTACACTCGCATAATTATTTATGGAATTACGGTATAGTTTTCGGTTCGAATAACTATGACGGAGGTTGGTAGTAATTAAATTACTCGGGTTTTAATTAATTGAAACCGGAATTTCTGAAGAGTTGCGACTCTTCAGAAATACATCTCCCTATACTCTCCTTTGTCATTATAAATAGACAAAGGGATGAGAAGAAAAAGTTACAGTGAAACAAAATCTTCTACTGCATCAAAGAACATATAACATTCTACAACAAATTACTTCTATATTACGTCTCTGTTTTGTGTGCCAAAAATCAGAGGGCACCGTCTTATCTCAGTAGAAAGTTCGATTATACCCAGGCACTGTTAAGGGTCGAATTATTCTATTAGGAAAGCGAAGTCGATTCGGTGTGGTTAATTATTGTCAATCTTTATTCGTGCATACTCAATATCTAACAATCTAATAGAATAATTTCCGAAATGTTTCAAGATGACGAATGGTAAGAAAATGACAATAAAGGTTAGCAAACTGGAGAAGTTCGAGGGTGTTGATTTCAAAAAATGGCCGAATGGGAATGGCGATTGTATGAGATTTTTAAACTATGAAGCCGTTTAAGTATTTGTCTCCCATGTTCTCTGGAGATAAGTATATTTTACTTTCTTTGATATTTGTGATGTTTAATAACAATGTCAAATTGTTGGTAATTTACGTGCAATTATGTATGTTAGAATGTCATGCTCCATGAAATCACATAGTTATATGTTAATTGACAAAATCTCAGTGAGCATATGGATAAACTACCATAATTACATTATAGCATTTTTCAAATGTTTTCATGGGATTATTAATTGTTTGGTTCATTATAGTGGTTGTTTGGTTTCTTGATTTATCATGAGAATTATTGTAATTAAAATATTGCATTGGTAATTCTTGCAATGATTAAGTTATGACTTATTATTCCACTGTTTGTGGTTTGTTAATCGAGTTTGGTGAATAGGATTTACGATGACAATGACGATTGTAATCTGATGGGTTTACTCTAGTCATGATTTAAATTGGAGTGATCATTCTGAATTTGGGTGATCATGTAGTCCTACATATAACTTGTTATGTCAGAATAAAATTTTACCATTGACGGATTGCATCATACTTTGGCCACTTGCTTTCGTCCTTTATCAAGAAGATCATGCATTCATGCTAGTTCTTTTGCAGGGGACTTTGTTTCACATATACTATCATTGTCATTGATAAAGAGATTTTCTTTGGGATTTTGATTAATGGATAGGGAGTATATACTTGTCCTGATGAAAAGTTTATTTGCCATTAATTTTCAAGTTTGCATCATGTCTAACACATGTGTATATATCATTTGTTTGATTTTATAAATATGGGTATGTGTGTTATTGTACCCCTGATCTTATTTGGTTAATATGAACGTAAATTTGTTTGGGGAAACAATGTATGAACAATACCGTTGTCTATGTCGTTATACGACAAATGCATTAATGATAACATATTTATTATGCTAAATGTATTTGTTAACATAATTTTATTGATCAAGTGAATTAGTGATGTTTATCATGAATTGGTTTGACATTTAATGTGCCAAGACGCCATGCTGGCCATAAACAAAGTTTGATGCATAATGTTGGTAGTTGTATGCTATCAGGCTGTAATATGCTATTTATGGGTTTGTAACTAATTACTTTAAGTCTTTGACATGTATAATTTAAACGTATGTATTGATCGTCATTTACATCAGATCAAGTTTTTGGTCGTCGATTAATGTGAGACTATCGATCTATCATGAGTGATCAATATTGCTATGTGGGTGTTGGCTTCAATCGATGTATTTTGTATAAGATAATCAATCGTATTGGTTGTTGACTCTATAGAATGAGTGTTTATATAATTAATAAACTCTCCTAGATATGATGCGCGAGTATGCGAGATTGACGGTATATACGGATGTTCGTATGACTCAATAGCATAGTGCATTGGTTATTGGGTGGTGTGAAGTTTCGGTTTTATGATAACTTGAGACACCCTAGATTGGCTTAAGGATAGTTGTTGGAGACCCACCCATGAAAAGGGATATAATTCTATATCAAATCCATCTCATTGTTACTTGACCTTATGTTTTATTTGGGACAAGTTTATTGAAATGGGTATAAATATAAATATAAAAATTTGATAAAAGGTTGTCTGTTGATATTTTCTAGTGTATTTCTTTTTGAATACGTCTATTAACATATATGTTAATTGATCAATTGATTTAATGATGTTCATGCCTTTGTGATGCGGTTATTGTGCATTGTTTCATGACATTATTATATTTAGATGAGTGTCATCATTGTATCTTTGATGGTCGTCGGTATTGCATTGGTACATTCATGATAATAGAGTAGCTAGTTTATGATATAAATGTTTGTAGTTTGTTTATTCTCTATTTAATTTGTGTACTCATACATATACTATCGTTATTTTGATAATTGTAGTATAATGATAAGATGAGCCTTATGAAGTGAGAAGGAGTATAATACTCTCTTGAATTTAATACACGGAATATGAGTAAGCAATTATATATGCATTCATATATATGGATTAAAAACATGGTGTATTGATGTAGGGTGGTCTAAGAGCCAATATATGGTATCTTGGGTAGGCTAATTTATTCAAGGAGGAATTTCAAAGTCACCCATGTAGAGCTATAAATATTCAAATTGTGTTCTCTTATATTGGATATTATGTGAAATGAACATACATGTCTAGAAGAATGTTTATGGAAAATAGTGTTTTGATCAATGGATATTTGATCGGTTATATAATAATGTTGTTAGTATGCTAATTGTTTTGTATGATTGTTTAACATGTCAATGTCATGTGTAAAGCATTTTATGTTTGCTGATAAAATTGATTTTACCATATATCTCGGGAATGATGTTTTCTGATAACTATGGGGAGATTATGGAGTATTGTTGACAAGTCCGGTTATGGAGTTGTCATTTGTTGTAGGATTAATGACAAGTCGATCTTTGGTGTAGATCAAAGATGATTTACCTTGTAAAAGGTGGTTCTGTCATCATGTTCTTCTATGAAGGATGACATGGAGGAGGTAATATGATTCTTGATATTAGGATATAGGGTGAGAGTATGATGATTATTCTCCGGTTAATACTCCCAAGGGTCGAGTATGATGCTTTTATCCAAAAATTAAAGTGATTTCATAACTCGGGTTTTCGCAAGGGCTTAATTATTGTGGCTTGACAAGTTGAGTAAGTATACTAGTATAACTAGTACTCATCATTGGCAAGCGATTAAGTGTGAAAATGTGTAAAGTAAACTAGAATTATGGTTTGTCCTATGTCAGTTTTCCTTCGGTTTTAGAGGAATAATGTTATATATGCAAATTGAACTACTAATGTAGATGGTCATTTCTACAAGTGGTAGAGTGTTCTTGTATATGGAAGGCACGAGTTTCGAACGCAAGAAACGAATTTGCATTATAAGTTTGACATTGAAGTTGGTATGCATAGTGTTAGCAAAGTCGGTTAAGGCTAAGTAGCTAAGGAAATTAATCTACGGTATTACTTAAAAGTATTAGCCAATTTCATCCATGAATTTTTGATAGTGAATAGCGGTGCGCACCGGGGTGTTTCCTATAACATGATTTATAAATTATCAAAATGGGATGATATTGATATATTTTGTGAGATCTCAGTTTTAATTGATCACTTTGCATAAAGGGTCAATTAGGGACTTGGTTATAAAGTCGGTTTACGGGATGAGACTAAAACTCGTATAAGATTTTTGGCGATAGGATACCCAATTCCTCTCTAATACAATGTTACAGGCTGAATTCAATGTGGAAGGCCTATTGTTAAGAGATTGAAGCACACAATAATTTATATCCCGAGGTGTGTGTGCTTAGACTTGCATGTTGTAAGGTTGATCTTTTGAAAAAGTGTGTTTGCAAGGACACGATGAAAAGAATCAACCTATATGAACATGAAGTACAGCCGCTTCAACGGAGTATGGGTTTGACTCCCGATATGTTCATGAATAGATATGGGACACTGGGCTTGTAATTAAGTGTCGGTTTATGTAATTTTTAGAAGTAAATTAATTTATGTGTGAGTTATCTTCAAGTATTCAAAATGGGTAGAAAGGGTTCAATGCTTAGTCACACCCCGATACTCGAATATTTGGAATGTGTAGTTTCACTATGTGAAAATTCAATCTTCGTGACATTTTCATTTATGCATAAATTGGTATGTTTCTTAGGTTATTTAAATTTGTGAATTACGCTTAAATGGAGGAGGAATGTTAGTAATTTAAGAGTAATTACCGGTTCATTTAGCGTAATTAAGATTGGTTCGTAGATGGGTAATTTCTAAATAATATAATGTGAGTTCGGGAAGTACGGAGTGTACACTCGCATAATTATTTATGGAATTACGGTATAGTTTTCGGTTCGAATAACTATGACGGAGGTTGGTAGTAATTAAATTAATCGGGTTTTAATTAATTGAAACCGGAATTTCTGAAGAGTTGCGACTCTTCAGAAATACATCTCCCTATACCCTCCTTTATCATTATAAATAGACAAAGGGATGAGAAGAAAAAGTTACAGTGAAACAAAATCTTCTACTGCATCAAAGAACATATAACATTCTACAACAAAATACTTCTATATTACGTCTCTGTTTTGTGTGCCAAAAATCAGAGGGCACCGTCTTATCTCAGTAGAAAGTTCGATTATACCCAGGTACTGTTAAGGGTCGAACTATTCTATTAGGAAAGCGAAGTCGATTCGGTGTGGTTAATTATTGTCAATCTTTATTCGTGCATACTCAATATCTAACAGTATTCACTAGCAAATTGTTCTCATATTTGCAAATGTTCAATATTCATGCCATATGTGTGTCATATTCATACTACATAACTATCACAACCATAGTCACAGCATATGTATGTCATATTCACGATAAAGAACTCTCATAGTCACATAACCTAATTCACAACGCGTTCATGACATAATCACACCTTATATCATTCATATTCACAGTTGTGTGATATTCAAAACTTATATTTGTCATATTCACGCCATTGAACTATCATTGTCACATAGCTTGCTAACCTAATAAACATTATTCACCCAATATATCATTCATATTAACAGTCGTTCCATATTCACAACATATATGTGTCATATTTTCACTAAATAACTATCATAATCACCAATAGTACTTCATTCACATAAGATTGCACACATATTCAAAATATTTTATTTAAATCTCCATGTTGTTTGATATTCAAAATTTATACGGGACATATTCACCATACTTTTAATAACTCATTAAACTGATTGATTACACATTCAAGCCATTTGCGTGTCATATTCATATATTTACAATTTATAGCTATACTCAACGAATATTCACAGTTTGTAGGTCTATAAGATAATTATTGTCGAAAAACTCACCGTTTTAATCCTCCTCGGCTTTTAATTTTAGGATAACCCATAATCACCTATTATAACAAATTAAGAATCAATGATGAACGAAAAACATAAATATAATTGCAATTAATAATCAATAGTGAGAGAACATACCTGATTAGACGATTAAATACGATCAAAAGTGCATAGTTTGTTTGGTTTTTGTGAATATAGAAGGCAGTGATTGAAATTGAGGAAAAAATTAGGGTTGGGGTTTTAAGTAATTGTTTTCTGAAAGGAAAGAGAAAAATGAGGAGTGAGTTTTGGGCAGTTCTAAATTTAATGGTGAACTTTGTTAACTATTCCCTTCTATTTCCCATATTGTTCCCTTTTGCTAAGGGCACAAGGATTAAGGACAAGAATAAAATAGGAGTAAAAAGGTTGTATCGGGTTTGGTGATAGTAGAGAGGGATAAATAATTAGGAGTTAAATAAGGAATTGTGGGGCCAAAACATTAAGGAAAATAATAAAATATGAGTAAAAGAGTTTGGTGGGGTTTGGTGATAGAAGAGATGAATGAATAATTTAAAAGTAAAAGTTTCCAAAATAAGAAAATGGAAGAAAATCTGAATAATCCGTTTAAGGAAATAAGAAAGAAAATAGTGAATAGGAGGGAGTATTTTTTTATTTTTTATTTTTAAATGTACTAGTTGGAACGCCGCGTGCTACGCACGCGGCATCCTACTTTTTTGATTATGTTCAAGATGAAGTTGATGTAACGGATCTTCTTATGTTATGATGTTATTTCATGGATTTATTTTTTGATAATGTGAAAAGTATAAATAAAATATTCAAAATGGGATGCAATCGAAACGTATTATTAAAAATGGATTCATACAATATTAGTTTGATCTGAATTTTATAGGTAACATAAAAACTTGTCTTGCTCAATCACTTTGAATGAATTGTTAATAAATACTCCCTCCATTACTTATTATATGTCGTTCTAGGTGTTTTGATTTTTTGCATTATACTTGTCGTTTTAGCCCTTCTATCATAAACACTCTCCAATTCCCAATGTTTTGGTCACATGAAATCTCTATATCGGCCAATAGAATGCATGAAAGAAAAGGACATGATAAGCAATGCACTCTTTCTTATGGACACGTGCAAAAAAAGGTGCAGAAAAAGTGAATTAAGAAGGATAAAAAATTAGAATAAATGCATGCCTTATTTTGTGTACTTCAATCTAAAACGTCATAAAATAAATAATGGAGGGAGTATATAAATTACAGTAACCAAGTTGCCGAGTCATCCTACAACATATCGATTTTATAAAAAAGATAAAAAGTAATATGAGAAGCTCGCGTACAACGCACGCGGCGGTAAACGACTGAATAATATTCACAGTTCGATAAAACCACCGAAAAATGTTATATACTGTAAACGTATGCTTTATTCAAACACTCTTAATAATATACAGAGTACAAATTACACGCTTTGTAATTTTTAATTATACATATGCTTTTATTCAAACAACGCTTTTTAGTAAAGTACACTAAACAGTAAATTCGTTGCTCGAAGTAGCTACTGCCTCGACTGTTTCATATGCCATCTGCCGTTTCAACTGATTGTATTTTTGCTCTAACATATCATAATTATGTTTAACATATTGTAGATCGTAGAAGTTGAAATCAAGAACATCGATTTCATACACATCGCAAATAAATTTCATTGTTTTTCGAGTGCAATTTTGCTCTGATGGACCAATAAGTCTTGATGGGCTTGCCAATAAATTTAGCACATTTGGGAGGATTTCCGATTCCATGTATCTGAACATAAGCTTTTATCTCGTCATGTGCGATAGCGTGTATTCCATATTCCGCAGGTGCTAATTTGATCTGATTCAAAATAACATTCAACACGGTTTTAAGATTAACTTAAACACAAACTCGAGATGTATCCGTCGATTCTAGAAAAAAAAAAAACAAAGCAATTTAGTCGTTAGTTAATGTTATATGTTAAAAAAATAGACAAATATGAAAAAAAATAATATTATAGATATACTCATTATGTGCAGGTCGTTTGTAGTGTGTCTGGAATTTTGTGTCGAATGACTCATAAACTATCCCTAATAAACTGATTCTTATCGGATTTAGAAGATATATATTCATTTTGCATCGATTTTGTGATTTATTTTCTATTACAGTGTCTTAAAATAGTAAAAAAATCAAAAGAAAAAAAAACAATAGTACTATATTATTCCTCATTGTATATAATTCATAAATAAAAATTATTTTTTCAGTTATCGTATTATGTATAGCAGAAAGTATTATTATTAAAAAAAATGGAAAATCGCAATTCATCTAACATAACAAATTTCGATCCACAATATAAAAAAATTAATAGCACACATAAAATTATATAAGTACAGTAGTTATTGTATTATGTATAGCAGAAATTAATAGCTAATTCAAAAAATGAAAGTCAAAATCAATCTAACATAACACTTTCGTTCCACAATATAAAAATAGTAATACCACAAATAAAATTATATAAGTACACACGTACGTAAGAGTACAATATACTTTTGATATACAATATATATACATTGCGATATTCTTATAAACAAAATAAATAACTTATTAGATAAAGTAGGAAACAATCCTACCTTATATCTACACGTCACAATACTTCATATAAGACAATACTATTTTTTTAAGCGAAATATCTGATTATTTCTGGGTTGTCATATCAACTACAATATCAGAACTTCAACAACTTCGTTTATAGAAAATGTAGGAAACACCTCTCTACGACATGTGAAGAAGTATACTTGTAAATGTATCGATGTAGTATTGTGTAGCCGTAAGGAATAAGAAGTGGTTTTTGTAAGGGGTAACATACCTAATTTTTCGCTCGATATTCATTCTAATTTTTTTTCCCTTTGTTTACTCCATATGTGAATTGCTTTAGTAAAACAGTCAAAAATGTTGCCAAAACATAAAACATGCATGTGAAACCTGCATTATATGCACACAAGTAATAAAAGAGTGAAATTATAGAAACAGAGTACAAGACGTGTTCGAGAATGGAATGTCAATTCGAAAAAGTGCTTCTATAACAGAGTAATGAAAAACAACATTTAATATAGAAAGTTGGGCATAAAAGATCCATGAAAAACGAATAAAACCCGCAATTTTTTTATTGGTATATGTAACACGTAGCTAAGGTAATCCAGCGAAATACAAACCCAAACACAACACACACCTGAATACAAAACCAAACACAACACACATGGCACATACAATGGATGAGTTGCTAATCAAGCCTTTATTTTATCGATGACTATATACAAATATGTACATTACGACAACATAACATGTAGTAGTAATATCTTCTATTCTGCTACCTCTTCTACATGCTGGACACTAAATTTGATTTGTTTCTTGGAATCTCCAAACTGTAATGTCAATAGCTTAATGGGAAATCTAGCAAATCACCCCCATAAGTTTGATACTAGGTGCAATTAAACCCCTTAACTTATAAATGTAGCAAATCACCCCTATAAGTTTCTCTCAATGTGTAATTAACCACAAATCTTATTTTTAAGAACAAAATTTACTAAATTAATTATTATACTATTATTGAAAGTCCAAATATTTAATCAAATATAAATTCTAAAATTCCTAATTATTAAAAAAACATGTTCAAATAGTTTTTTATAATATTTATTTATTTATTTTAGTGAAAAAATGTTCACAATAGGAGAATTTAAGTGAAGTTATAAAATTACATGATCAAATTTTTGTTTAAATTAAATTTGGTTTGCATTTTTCGTTGAAGATGTAGAAATATATTGTATTTACTTTTTAATATATATATTTAAAATCATTTTTATAATAGAAAATATAAATTTTAGTTAAAAAAAATGGTAGAAAATTTGATTTGTGCTTAATTACACATTTTTTGAAACTTATGGGGCTAATTTGCTACAAGTGAAACTTAAGGGGTTGATTTGCACATTGTATGAAAGTAATGGGGGTAATTTGCTACATCCCCGATAACTTAATGATAAACAGTCGAGCACAGATACTGTCAACAAAATCCCTTACAAACGAAAGTTGTTCCCGCGTAAAAAAAAAAATGCAGAGTTTATAATCACAAAAAAAATGCTCAAGACTTTATTTTTTTTACTCTTTTTTTTTTCCAAAAAGAAAGAAAAAAATAAACCTCTTGTGAAAGACAGGAAATCTGGATTGCTGTTCGTTTTAAGACCTTTTCATCAAGTTAATGAAAAAGAGTGAGTTTGATAGCGGAGCTTTCATCATCAAAGCGGATTTCCAGGTTACACCTATACAAAAAATGTAAGTAAAACGACACCATAGTCAACCAATTATGAACTAAATCTATCCGGAAAATAGAATAGTGGAGACATGAGAAATTAAATTCTAGTAATAACTAACCTGTACACGGATGTTCCTATATGCGGAGTTTCTGTCTGAAAACATGAGAATTTCATGCCAATTGGAACTTTTGTTTCATTCTTGCATATATTGCACAAAGAGTATAAATACCTGTCCGGATTGATAACGCGTGTTATTTGACCCTTGATCCACACCGTTGCACCATCCTGAATTATTTTTTACATTTTTGTTAAAAAATAATTCTAAAACTAATATATGACAAAAGAAATGCAACATAATTAGTAATACCATACTATTAAAATTGGTAGTACCTTTTGTAAACCGAGCACAACGACTGATAAGATTGTCCTATTGATAATTTTATATTCTCTGCCTTCATGAAATACATCTGAAAACAAATGAATAAACATTGAGTTTAAATTCAAGAAGTAGTATAGTATGAAAATAATACTAAAAAAAATTTACAAGTGAGGAAGAAGTACCCATTATACTTCGTTTTTCTCATAAATGGGTGCAACTTATGTTTCAACACCTTTCAATCTATATATTATATAGTTGTGAAAATTGCTTTTAAGGTTGTAATGGGGTGACAGCAGTATCGGTAATTTACAGGTGTCGTTTAGGCACGCGTCCTTCTAAGCACTGTATACATTGATATCTAAACACGTGCCAGATAGCTATGTGAAGTAAATCTCAAATTTCTGTAGTAAACCATCAAATATATCTTATTTACATGTGTAGTTTAGGCGGACATCCTTCTAAGCACTATATACACGGATATCTAAACACGTTTCAGTTAACTATGTGACCTGAAATTAAATATGTGACGTAAACTACAAAGTTTTGTAGTAAACCATCAAATATATCTGATTTGTAGGTGTCGTTTAGGCGGACATCCTTCTAACAACTGTATACGTTGATATCTAAACACGTTTCAATTAACTATTTGACCTAAACAACAAAGTTCTGTAGTCAACCATCTAATATATCCGTCTACGTTATCCACATTTCGTCAACGGAATAGGTTAAACATGTCTATTCTTAGGCCGTACGCAGTGACAAGCAGAAAAAACAATAAATAATCGCAGAAGCTTTAACACGAGATTTTCAAATTTCGAAAACCAAAAGTAAGTGTATATTCTCACTATTCTCATATCCGTAAACCTATGCATCTATGGGCTTATTTTAATGGGGTTTATCTAATAAAACCTTACACAATCTAAAATAAACAACAAACAATATGTTTCGTCTATAGAGCATTTTTATATTACAAGCACAAACATAATAATGTTACTTATTTTTACAGGTGTTTGATTTGATGATGACTGTATTAGACTATTTTAGTAGTAGTGTGATAGTACTTTGTATTAGATTAGATTGTTCCGAGTATATTTTAGTGAATACAGAAAACTTATATATTTTGCTTAATCATTGTACTTTGTAAACAGATCTGAATGCCCAGATATGTTATTTAAATTTTGGAGTTGAAAGATGAATGATGAAGCTTTAGAGTTTAGATGCATGGACATTTAACTTGAGTAGGTTGACCATTTATTACAGACGCGTCAATAGGATTACTTTAATGGGATTCATCTCATAAAACCTTACACAGTCGTAAAACAAACAACTCGTATGTATATGTAAGCGCGTATGAGTTTACTGGGCTTAATCTAATTAAACATTTCACAAGGACTAAAAAAACACAACAAATTACGTATATAGTACTATTATATTACAAGCATAAATATAGTAATATGTCCTACTACCGTATTTTCGCTTCCAACATATCAAAACTATATAAAAACTCGAAATGAACACACTTTACACAACACTTCCGATCAAAAACATAGAATTGATCGTTTATTTATAAACAACTGATCCCCATTTTATTTGGATATATTAAGCGAAGACTTTTGATAAAAAACATAGCATTGATCGTTTATTTATAAACAAGGGATGCCCATTTAATTTGGATATCTTACGTGATAATCTCTTCAACTTTACGTGTTCGAAACTTCATTTGCTTTCTGATGCCTTCAATTCTGAAAGTAACAAGTTTGATGGCAAAGGTATGGTTTTTTATAGAAGTCGTAATTTCATCAACGAACAATTGGTGTTCCTTCATGTAGACATGCAAGCAAAAAATGGTAATTTGTAATTTTTCATCTGTTAACTAAAGTAATTATAATTCTAATTGTATTTAATCAAGAGAAAGTATACCTCTAGAGAATACTCAGCGATCTGTTCAGCAGTTCTTTTTAATACAGATTCCGCTAAATCAGAAAAAAGAGTAATTCTTGTTTGATGCGGTTTCGTCTCTGAAGACTATGCGAAGATCATACCTATTTAGAAAAAAAAGTTAGGACGATAAATTACACCTTAGATAATGCTCTTAACATTAAACTACTATTCCATATAGATGAAGGAATATATGTCTGATTACATACCTATAAACGACAGTTCCTATATGTGAGGGATTTTCTTTATCGCAAGTAAATGTTTCGCCAACTTTTGTTTCATTTTTTCCTTGGACAAACGTTACAGGAAATATAAAAGCATTTATCTAAATTAACGATTTCTGCTATTCGTCCGTATATCCAAACTGTAACTCCTTCCTGTAGTTAAATTTTGTATCAAACATGTTTTATAATTATAGGATATAACCTACAGACGACAGTACTTGTAATGTGTTTTTTTCCTAGGCTTACGTCTTGCTGGTTTAGACTGACGATTGAGATTATTGTCTTTGTGTTTCCAATTTGAGATGGTCATCGTTAAGCCGAGCTTTCACCAGTTTCAGTTTGTAGACCTTCTCTAATGCGTGCGATCTCTTTCGTATTTTCATGTGCCTGAAGTGTAAATAATGATGGTGTATATTGTAACTTAAATAATAATTAATAAAAGTAAGTCAACAGAATTCTACAAATCATTGTCTTAGTTCTTCAACTTCAGGAACTTCATCGTTTGCCTTAATGTTTGAGAAAGAACTAGAAGACCAATTTCCTCCTATTACAAAAAAAAAAAAATCTGTGAGATAAGATAATAATGTTTTTTAAAAAGAAAAATAGTTAAAAAAATATATTAGAAGTCTATACCTCCGAATTTACGGGCTTTAACATTCGTTGCAGTAACTATAGGATGAGAGTCGATAAGATCGACAATTTCTTGTGATTCTTTTGCAACAAAATCAACCCACAAGGTTAATATTTTTTTAACCATGCTGCAAAATTTGAGAAAATATTCGTAAATAGTCCGGCAAATTTCAATATTTCAATAGACAATATGACCAACAAAACCTTTTGTTGATGAGAATGACTTCCCGTACGTCATATTCAGTGTCTTTGTGTGTAGACATTACTCTTCTTGTCGCGCCTACATAGATAGCAATTCCAATGATATCTGTGAAACCAAAAAACCACGTAATAAGCAATTGTTTTTATTTCTTTTGCTAATGATCTACGAGAACCATTTATCTTACCAATTCTTCCTTGGTGTTCCAGGTAGTCATAACACGAGGTCAGAGGGACATAAAAGGATTGTTTAGTTGTTGTAAGCTGCGGTACTTCAACAATATTTGTTCGATCATTTATAGTCATCTGATATTTTTTTGCAACCGAAGTCTGATCAAGACTGACACATGAATTGATTATTTCGTAATGGTTGCCTTCTTTAAGTTTTGTAGCGTAATCCTGAATATCCTTGTCGAAGACAGTCGAAGACATATACGTCCCCTTAAAGTAAATAAGAAAATGTTAGATTAATGTATGACGTAATGATGTAATTGTAGCATACTTATTTCAAAAAAATATATACTTAGTTCAGCGTCCTTAAATAAAAGTTTTCGGTATGTGCAAGTTCCTTTACTTGACAATGTTGGAGGGCCAATTGCCTCAAGGCGTGCTAGCACGGTGAAATTGCGGCTTTGCTGAGTGACTCTACGAAGAGAGATTTTTACTGTATTCATACTAACAAGACAAGAACAATCATATTTGTTTGCAGACAATGAACAAATATTACAATTAAAGATTTTTTTAAAAAGAAAAATTACATAAATAAAAAATATGTACTTGTCTTTCATGTGAAATACATATTTATTAACTATTTCTACATTATACCAACGAATCTTAGAATATCATAGCATACAATATTTTTGGTTTCTCTCCAACATTCATCTGTATTATTTTGCGGAGAAATGGCAACGGTTACATCTTCTCGTTTTTTTGCTTTGGACAAAGCAACATATAACTGGCCGTGAGAGAAGACAGGGTTGGGCAGGAAAAATCCAACCTTATCTAACGTTTGTATTTGTGCTTTATTAGTTGTCATTGCGAAACACAACTTTATTGGAAACTGCTTTCTCCTAAAATGGAAGGGATATTTATCGGATGGAGAAGGTTGAAGAAGAATTCTAGGAATAAATACTCTTTCTCCTTTATGATGGCCAAAAATAGTTTCAGCGTCTATAACATTGTGTGAAAATGCTTTGCAGATTAGTCTCGTGCCATTACATAGGCCAGAAGTAGGATATAAGTTTCTCAGCAAAATTATCGGGCTGTTTACTTTGAGTACTAAACAATGAGGTGGAAGTCCACTCGGGTGCAAAGTATTTAAAAATTCGATAGGGTATTGCTCAGTAGTTATGTCTACAGCTTCATCAAAGCTTCTGTACTCGTACAAAATGCCAGTCTAACGTGAAACTAAGATAAAATTAATAAGCTTGGTGTCGTCGTACTTTGGTGTTAGTATTGCTCTCTTTGTCATAGAACTTGGATCAGTACCAAAAAGACTAACGTCTGGATAAACAGAGTCAATTAAAATATCTAACAATTGGTTTTCGCGAGTTTTCGCAATGACGATTGATCTTGGGAGCGGAACGGTTTTCCCATTCTCAAAAGGCGGCCGACCTTCACCAACGCACAAGACAGTATCGCTGAAAACGGGATCATGAATAGCACGCATATTTGTCGTTAAATATATCTTTTCAAGTTTTAGCCACAGTGGCGACATCACGAACTCGCATTTACAGCTTCACGTAATGTACTCTTAGGTATCACAGGTAAAACTTGTCGAAAATTACCCCCAAAGATAACAACTTTGCCACCGCACATTGAATTGTTTGAGCAGACGTCTCTCAGAGTTCTTTCAAAATGTTCGATAGATTGGCGTTTAACCATCGATGCCTCATCCCTTATTATTAGATGACAAACACGTATCAACTCTCCAAGTCCACTTTGCTTAGATATCTGGGAACTTTGATTTTCTTCGATATCTAAAGGAATTTTGAAGCGCGAATTAGATGTCTTCCCACCCGTAATGTTAGAAGCAGCAATTCCAGAACTGGCAACAACAAGCGCAATAACACCCTTCGCTCACAGATTTGCAAGTAGAGTCGAGTAAAGAAAAGTTTTTCGTGTTCCTCCTGGGCCATCGAGAAAGAACGATCCATATTTTCTCTGCATAACTCGATTGTAAATAGAATCATACGCCCTTTTTTGTTCAATGTTGAGCAAGTTAACTCCATTAAGATCCTCAGCTATAATAGGAATATTTAGCTCCCCCTCAATTTGTTTAGCGAAGCATTGATCAACGCCGTTGTCTTCTAGCACAAGATCATCTAAATCAAAGTTTGTGATATTTTTCCCCATAGATTCGATAATACAAGCAACGCTTTTCAGAGTCATCTGTCGAACAAGACGGGATTGTGAAGGAAAATTGAAAGCAAAATATTGAGATAGCTCGGTAAAATAGGTATCCCATTATTCTTTTGGATTTCTAGGTTGACAATATATCAGAAGAGTGGCAAAGAGACGACGTAAAGAAAAATGTAAAACCCCCATACACCAAGGTGCCTTACCAAGACCACCTAATGCATGAGAGTGCTACCATCTCGGTTACCCGAGTAAGGCCCTGTTCTTTTGGACTGAAATTGTCTGAATCGAATCGAATCAATCAATCGAACTTAATGGAGTGAATCGAATCGAATCGAATCGAATCGAACTAAATCTGAATCAATCAAATCAATCGAATCAACTGAATCGAATGAATCGAATCGAATCAATCAATCAATGGAGAAAATAATAATAAAAAGATTTTATTATTATTATTATTAAATATTATTATAATATTATTCATTAATAATAATAATAATAATAATATATTAATATAATCTAATAATAATAATCTAATAAGATATATAAAAAATAAAATATTAATATAATAATAAATAAAGTAATAATAATAATAATAATATATTAGTAATATAAATGATAACATTATTAATAATAATATAATATATTAATAATAATAACTAAAAAATAAATAATATAATAATAATAATAGGTCTAATATAATAACTTATTAACATAATAATATTAAATATAATAATAATAATAATAATAATAATAAATATGTGATTAATAATATTAATAATGAGTATATTAATAAAATAATAAATATTAAATAATAACTTATTAATATAATAATATTAAATATAATAATAATAATAAATATATTATGAATAATATTTATAATAATAAATATATTAATAAAATAATAAATATAATATAATAATAATAATAATAATGATAATAATAATAATAAATGTATTAAATATAAATATAATAATATAAACAATACGAATTAATTATTAATAAATATAATAGTAATATAATAATAATACTATAATAATAATATAATAATAATAATAATAATAATAATAATAATAATAATAATAATAATAATAATAATAATAATAATAATAATAATAATAATAGTAAATACATTAATATAAAAATAATAATAAGAATATCAATAAGAATAATAATAGTAATGTTGAAATGAAATGAATGAATCAATCAATCAATCAATCAATCAATCGAATCGAATCGATTCAATGAATCGAATCAATCAATTGAGTTGAATCGAATCGAATGAATGAATGGAGCTGAATCAATCGAATCAATCGATTAGAACTGAAATTAAGTCCAAAAGAACAGGGCCTAAATGAATATCAAATAGACCATAAAAGAATGTACTTTAAATAAATTGTTTAAGTGAATACATCAAAACCCAAAAACTGTAAAGTATAATACAGCTGTTCCAAAATCAAAAACCAACTAAAGTAAATAAGATGTTCAACAACACAACGGAAGACTTCTAATTGACTCGTGGTGACTCATGCCCAGCTAATCCCTCGCGCATCCAAATCATACCTGATCAATAACTGCTCACTATCCCCGAATGGATTACCACAGTTTTTAAAACAATTAAACGGAGTCAGTTACTGATTACACAATATAAGACAACACAACAACAACACACAAACACAATTTTCGAACACCCTCACATCACCAATCACCTAGCTATCCTGTCGGTCTAGCCCTGCCAGATTACCACTCGCAACCAGTAATCCACTCCGCCAGTGAGGGACCGGAGCCGTTCCCACCTAAGCCCCGCTCAAATTTACCGAGCGAAAACCCATGTTCCTTAATGCGCACATCCCCTCTTGTGGCGGGTTCCACAAGGGGCAAATCAAGGGCGTGAAGCCAATCCCGCAAGTGAGTCCACTCAGCCGAGGGCGCACCTCCCGAACCACAGACAAACAACAACAACCAATTACAGAATCAACAATACCAAATCAATTACGATATAACCAAATGTCATTAACCAACAACCAACAACCAACAACCAACCACCATCTCATAATCATGTAAACAATAATTGAGTAGGAAAACCTACCTAGAATGCAATCACCATAAATCGACACAACAACAGATGAGAAACGCTCCTCTACGAAATCACCTCCTATCAACATACAATCATACAATCACAATCTAGTACCAATAATAATCCCCAAAACCCCCCAAATTACCCAATTAGGGTTTAAACCAAAGTTAACGAAACAATATAAAAACTGTACTAGGATCTTACCCACAATACGACGGTCTCAACGATGTAAAGAACTCTGAAATCCGACGACTCAAGCCCTTGGATTTGACAGAATTGGGAGAGAGGAAAGCTACGTAACTTTTGTTTTCTCTTTGTAAAACTTAGAGCAAAGTAAAAAGTAAACGTAATTGACGAAAAGTACTTTTTATATCATTCTCATGTTGCTATCAAAACTCGGCCAAAAACCCGTAAAACCTGACGCACTCGATCGAGTAAGTGAGGAACTCGATCGAGTGGCCCCTACTCGATCGAGTACTCATCAGACAGAACACTGTCCAGAACGCAAAACTGACTTACTCGACAGAGTAAGCCTTACTCGATAGAGTACCCAACTGCATATAAAACCGTAGTATTACAGTCTTCCCTCCTTAAAAATGAACTTTGTCCCTGAAGTTCAAACCCATACTCAAAAATAAACTTACTAACTTAACTACGACACAACAACACAACGAAAACTCAAAAATAAAACTCAACCACAACTCATACTGACTCAAAACAACCACTAACTGTACAAAACCGACATAAAACCATACCAAAACCTTATGCGATCATCTCCTACCCCCTAAAAGAAACATGGTTACGGCCCCGTAACCACACATACCTGATCAAAAAGAGACGGATACCGCTCCTTCATAACCTCTTCCGCCTCCCAAGTTGCTTTCTCAACATTGTGGTTAGACCATAAAACCTTGAGTAACACTATTTCCCCAAATATAGTTTTGCGAACCTTGCGATCAAGAATCTGTTTTGGCACCTGTAGATAAGACAAGAATTCATTCAACTCGATGTTCTCCACCTCTAACAGGTGGGAAGGGTCACTCACATACTTTCGTAACTGAGACACATAAAACACATTATGGACATGGTTCAAAGCTGGAGGCAAAGCTAACCGATAGGCTACCTCTCCCACACGATCCAAAATCTCATATGGTCCAATGAACTTTTGGCTTAACTTCCCTTTCTTACCAAACCACATTACCCCACGCATGGGTGACACTTTTAAAAGAACCTTATCCCCAACCTGAAACTCGATGTCCCGGCGATGTAAGTCCGCATAGCTCTTTTGTCGATCCTGGGCCATTTTCATCTTTTTCCTAATCACTTTCACTTGTTCTATCATCTCATGTACCATCTGTGGTCCTAAAACCACTGCCTCGGCACTATCATCCCAGCAAATCAGACTCCTACACCTCCTCCCATTAAAAGCCTCAAACGGAGTCATCCCAATACTCGTATGGTAGCTGTTATTGTAAGAAAACTGGATCAAATCCAACCTATCTTCCCAACTACCACCAAACTCCTTCACACAAGCCTCAACATATCTTCCAAAGTCTTGATAGTTCTCTCTATCTATCCATCTGTTGCAGGATAAAATGCAGTACTCATCTTCAAGGTAGTTCCCATCAACTCCTGCAATTCTTGCCAAAACCGAGAAATAAACCTCGCATCCCGATCTGACACAATGTCCTTTGGCACCCCATGTAACCTCACCACATGCTTCCTGTAGCCATTAGCCAATTGCACCTTACTTCATGTATCTTTCATTGGAATAAAGTGAGCTGACTTAGTCAAACGGTCAACGATCACCCATATCATGTTATTACCTTGCTGACTCCTCGGTAAACCCACTATGAAATCCATGGATATGGACTCCCATTTCCACTCAGGTACCTCAAGAGACTGAATTTTATCTTGCGGTCTTCGCTGCTCCTCTTTGACTCTCTGACATGTCAAAAACCTAGCCACAAACTCAGCTGTCTCCCTTTTCATCCCAGGCCACCAGAAAGTCTTCTTCAGATCTCTATAAATCTTGTCACCACTCGAATACACTGAATAAGGTGTGCAATGAGCATCTGTCATGATTAGCTTTTTCAACTCGTCATCCTTAGGCACACACCATCTCCCATCAAACCGAACACTCCCATTAGAATGAATAGAGAACCGAACACTGTCCCTTTCTCTACTCCAGCCCTCCACTCCTGACTCTTAGAATCAAGAGCCCACTTCCTGCAAATATCATCATAAAGATCTGGTTCTACTATCAAGTCTCCTCTGACATCCCCTTTTTGAATCACATGTATACCCATCTTACCTACCTCATCTCTCAACCTCATTAAGAACATAGCTGTGCATAGAGAATGCACACTCTTCCTGCTCAATGCATCAGCAACCACGTTTACCTTCCCTTCATGGTATATGATATCCATGTCATAATCCCCGATAACCTCCGTCCACCTCCTTTGTCTCATGTTCAGCTCTTTTTGAGTAAAGATGTACTTTAGACTCTTGTGATCCGAAAACACCTTAAAGGTCGCCCCCATAAAGATAGTGCCTCCAAATCTTGAGAGCAAACACAACTGTACCCAACTCTAGATCATGCGTCGGATAGTTATCCTCATAAGGCTTCAATTGCCTAGAAGCATAGGCAATGACTTTCCCGTTCTGCATCAACACACAACCCAGCCGTTCTTTGAAGCATCTGTATACACCTCAAAGTTCTCACACCTTTCAGGTAAAGCTAAGACTCGAGCTGTGGTCAAAAGCTCCTTTAATGTTTGGAACGCCGTCTCACAACTTTCATCCCATCGAAACTTGTTCTCTTTCCTCATCAACGCGGCCATAGGCCTAAAAATCTTTGAAAAGTCTTTCACAAACCGTCGATAGTACCCTGCCAAACCCAAGAAACTCCTGATCTCGGCCACATTCTTTGGTGCTTCCTACTTAGCTACTACCTCTATCTTACGAAGATCAATAGATACACCCTATTTAGAAATCACATGACCCAAAAAAGCCACTTTATCTAGCCAGAACTCACACTTAGACAACTCTGCATACAATTGGTTATCGCGTAGAGTTTATAACACCAGCCTCAAATGCTCCTCGTGCTCCTCCTTAGTCTTAGAATAGACTAAGATGTCATCTATGAACACCACTATGAACTGATCTAAGAACTGACTGAAGACTCGGTTCATTAAATCCATAAACACTGTCAGTGCATTAGACAACCCAAACGGTATCACCACATACTTATAGTGACTATACCTTGATCGAAAAGCTTTCTTTGGTATGTCTTTATCCGGAATCCTCACCTGATGGTACTCTGATCTCAGATCAATCTTTAAAAAGACTCCGACCCCACTCAGCTGGTCAAACAGATCATCTATCCTTGGCAAAGGATACTTGTTCTTCACTGTAATATTGTTCAGCTCTCTATAGTCGATACACAACCTCAAGCTCCCATCCTTCTTCTTCACAAACAGAACTGGTGCACCCCACGGCGATACACTAGGTCTAATGTATCCCATCTCTATCAAATCATCCAACTGTTTCTTCAGCTCCCCTAACTTCTTAGGACCCATGCGGTATGGGGCCTTAGAGATCGGTCTCGTCCCTGATTTCAACTCCACACTGAAATCTATCTCTCTCTTGGGTGGTAAACCCGGTATCTCCTCTGGAAAAACATTTGGAAACTCTCCCACCACTGGTATCTCGTCTGCTGTCGGCTCCACCACACTATGATCTTTCACATGGCATATAATCAAAGGATGCCCCTTCCTCAAATAAGACTTCAAGGTCATCGCTACAATCACTTTGACTTTGGGTTTGACAATAAACCCACGATATGACACACTAACTCCCTTAGGGCCTCTCAAAGAAACTTTCTTTTGATGACAATATATTCTAGCCTTGTACTTACCCAACCAATCCATACCAACTATCATCTCAAAACCATCTATAGGAAATTCTAACAAATTCACTGGAAGATCAACCTGCCCAACTATCATGGATACACCCTTATACAACCTCCCACAAGACACTGACTCACCCGACGGTATAAAAACCTCATCTTTTACATACTTAAACTTTATCAAACCCATAGACTTAGCATGACCCGACGATACAAAAGAGTGTAACGTCCTCGAATCAAACAAAACAAAGGTAGAAACATCATTAACAAGAAAGGTACCGGTGATCACGTGCGCATCATCCTCAGCAGCTTTCTTGTCCATCATAAACATCTTGCCACTGGTCTTTTATCCACCCCCTTGTACTATACTAGCTGAAGTAGAAGGTTTGGCAGCTGGCTCCTGATTGTTGTTAGCTGCCGGTTTCTGATAAGAATTACCGCCATTGTGGTTGGACCCACCGTTGTTGTTACCATGCCCTCCTTGATCATTCCATGACCCAATTGGTTGGTTTCTAGCATAGCTCTGTGTCAGACCCTGCGAAAAGCTCTCCTGTGATGGCCTCTTGAAACCTCTCCCCCCGGCACTAGTACACTCATGCCTCTTGTGGCCCATACCACCACAATTGAAACACGAGATACTCTAACTGCTGCTACTACCACGACCACGCCCATAAGAAGATCCACCACTGAAACCCGATCCCGATGAATAAGCCCTTGCCTGGTTATGATTACACCTCTTGTAGCTAGACTGACCACCACCCTCACTCTTAGCCTTTCTCTTTTCTGACCCCCTCTATTTGTTTTCTTTGGCCATTTCGACCAACCTCTCAGCTTGGCCTGCTCTCTCATAAACTTCCTTAACATCTATAAGGACCCCAACCGGTAGCTTCTCCATGATCTGGTAAGTCAATCCCTTCTCAAACCTAAGTGCTAAGTTCTCCTGACTCAGCCCCATATCCTCAACATATCTCGATTTCTCATTAAATTAGTGATAGTACTCCGCCGCCGTCATGTCCGAGGTCATCTTGAAAGAATCAAACTCCTCCCTCAACTTACTACGAACGTGGTCTGGGACGAACTCCCTTCTCATCGCTCTCTTAAACTCAACCCATGGTATGGCAGACTTACCCTGCTTCAGATAAAGGTCTAGGGCACTCTCTCTCACCTTGTCCCACCATTCCCCCGCAGCATCTCTTAGGTAGAACGCAGCTTGTTCCACCTTAAAATCCTCGGGACAATGAACCACTCCCAAGATGTTCTCCATCTCCCTATGCCAATTGTCGAGCAAAATTGGCGCACCAGTACCCATATATTGTTTTGGTTTGAAGCGGGATATCGTAGTGCTCATCTTGGCAAAGTCTACCCCGGCATCTTTGTCTTTCCCAAACCTCTTAAGGGCCTCGGTAAACGCATCTTGATGCTCAAGCATCTTGGCAATCTCGTCCACACTCATCTCCTGAGCCCTAACATTCATGGCAGACCTCTTTGGCGGCATATCTTTGAGCTATAAGAGGAGAGATAAACGTAGGCACATAGCCTATGACTCAAAGCAAATATGGCCCGCACAGCACCTACTCGATCGAGTGACCACACCCACTCGATCGAGTAGAGGTCACTCGATCGAGTTCCCCAACTCCAGAACCTGACCAGAACTGACATAAAAACACACTCGATCGAGTCACATACGTACTCGATGAGTAGCACCCGCTCGATCGAGTACTCCCCTTACTTGATAGAGTTGCATAAAATCGCAGCTACTGCCCAACGGTGTCATATACCCACTCGATCGAGCTCAGTCCACTCGATCGAGTCCATCCTACTCGATCGAGTTACCCCCACTCGATCGAGTCATGCTGACGTTTCTAACTACCCGCATGCCTTTAACTTTATAAATTTTCACAACAAATAAAATATACGTATACAACACAACATATCCTATTCACATGTTACTATTATCGCCACATTATAAATCAATTCATCATGCAACATGCTTAACCACAATCATATCATCATAAACATCTACCTTTACCTTTTTCCACCACATCCTCCATTCAATCACACATCATCCATTCAACATATTCATATAAACATTAGTAAACACATAGCGATCCCATGACACCCCATAGGAACCGGTTCAAAGTTTTAGGGCGAGTTCGCGACTTTAGGACGTCTCCCAAGTCTTTGCATTAGCTCCTATCAACTACTACCCGAGTTCATTTTAGTTTGACTCTCTAGGTTCATTAAATTCATTTGTTACAGGTTCCAAATTCGTCGCTCTAATACCACTTTATAACACCCCCATACACCAAGGTGCCTTACCAAAACTACCTAATGCATGAGAGTGCTACCATCTCGGTTACCCGAGGCAATGACTATCAAATAGACCATAAAAGAACGTACTTTAAATAAATAGTTTAAATGAATACATCAAAACCCAAAAACTGTAAAGTATAATATAACTGTTCCAAAACCAAAAACCAACTAAAGTAAATAAGATGTTCGATGACTCATGCCCAGCTAATCCCTCGTGCATCCAAATCATACCTGCTCAATAACTGCTCACCATCTCCGAATGGATCACCACAGTTTTTAAAACAATTAAACGGAGTCAGTTACTAATTACACAATCTAAGACAACACAACAACAACACACAAATACAGTTCTCCAACACCGTCACATCATCAATCACCTGGCTAGCCTGACGGTCTAGTCCTGCCAGATTACCACTCGCAACCAGTAATCCACTCCGCCAGTGGGGGACCGCAGCCGTTCCCACCTAAGCCCAGCTCATCTTTACCGAGCGAAAACCCATGTTCCTTAATATGCACACCCCCTCTTATGGCGAGTTCCACAAGGGACGAATCAAGGGCGTGAAGCCACTCCGGCAAGTGACTCTACTCAGCCGAGGGAGCACCTCGCGAACCACAGATAAACAACCACAACCAATTATAGAATCAACAAAACCAAATCAATTACGATAAAACCAAATGCCATTAACCAACAACCAACAATCATCTCATAATCATGTAAACAATAATTGAGTAAGAAACCCTACCTGGAATGCAATCACCACAAATCGACACAATAACAGATCAGAAACGCTCCTCTACGAAATCATCTCCTAACATACAACCATACAATCACAATCTAATACCAATAATACTCCCAAAAACCCCCCAAATTACCCAATTAGGGTTTAAACCGAAGTTAACGAAATAATATAAAAACTGTACTAGGATCTTACCCAAAATACGACGGTCTCAAGATGTAAAGAACTCTGGAATCCGACGACTCAAGCCCTTGGATTTGATAGAATTGGGAGAGAGGAAAGCTACGTAACTTTTGTTTTCTCTTTGTAAAACTTAGAACAAAGTAAAAAGTAAAAGTAATTGACGAAAAGTACTTTTTATATCATTCTCACGTTGCTATCAAAACCCGGCCAAAAACCCGTAAAACCCGACGCACTCGATCGAGTAAGTGTGGTACTCGATCGAGTGGCCCCTACTCGATCGAGTTGGCCCTATTCGATCGAGTGCCCATCAGATAGAACACTGTCCAGAACGCAAAACTGACTTACTTGATAGAGTACCCAACTGCACATAAAATCATAGTATTACACAAAAGGCAACTGAAAATGACACGCTTCCCGTAAGCAATGGTCGGCCGAATTATCGGACTTTAGAAGGCCTCTACGATACGCCGATTCACGAAAGGACAAAGAAAGAATGCCATTAACCATTAGTAAGTCTTTAAATAATTTTGGTCCATGAACATTTGCAAGAAGAAGATGTAGATAGTACCATTTGCCTTCGGACGGATTCGCATACACCAGTAGGCCAATGGCAAATCCTTTCTGCTGTAGATGCCAGAATTTTTTAGTTTTGTTGTCATTCCATACGTAGTGTTCAGGGAATTGTTGATATAGTAGTGTACGCACAAAAGAGTATTCCCTGTTTTTCTGAAAAAAAGCCGTTAGCATGGTCCTACCACGAGAATCATCTTCAACAACATCTGAAAGTTCTTCAAAAGAACGGAATGTAACAGTTCGCATATTTTGAAGATGAACCTGTAGTATAACAATGTTGGGATGTATCTCATTTAAACGGAAACTAAAAATGCACCATGCGGCTTCGGGTGGAGAAACCCAGCGTGCATTTTGATATGCTGCGACTTCGTCTACAACTTGACGATTATGTTCATCAGTAACAGCAAACGAAACCTGATCATGGCCTTTGTAAACGTATTTGTATAAATACTTTACAGCCTTTACAGTGGAGCAAATTTCAACATTGATGTGACAATCATATTTTGATAACATAAATGGATTATAAGGAACAAACCATCTGTTGTCAAGAGATGCTCCACGGACCGCAACAACTCTAACGTCAAAATAACAACGATAGATTGGATAAGAATTGCGGCCATTCGTTGTCATTTCAGAAAAATCGCAAGGATACTGGTTTTTACATATGGAATTTATCATACAGGGATTATTAGGAAAATCGCGACCACATGGTCCGTGCATCATATGCTTTACAACTGCACCGTGAAGATGACTATTCTCGGAAGCATCAGGAATCTCAGCGCATACATAGTCGTCATATTGTTCCAGAGTTCTAATTCTACTATCTAAATTCAATGTTATAAGATAATGACCATGGGCTAAACCTCTTTTCTGAAATTCTACAACATATATATAACCCGCAACTTTACCAAACAATTTTTTCTCAACGATTTCTTTCTTCACTTCCATCAATTTTGCCCTAAAAATCTGAGCAGTTAAATCTAGCCTATTTTAAGCTTCTTCAAACGGAAGTAATTCTCATTCAATTTCAGGCCAATGGGGATTACACGTAATGGTCAAGAAAATGTCGGGTTTTCCATAGCGCTGAACTAAACCCATTGAATAAAGATATCGACAACGCAGATCACAATCGCAGCCTATAAAACCAGTTGGCAGAATGTAATAATGACCAATATTGGACACATTTGTTTCGCCAGCATTATAACTATCTATAATGCCCTGATAAAGTTCAGCTCTAATTGTCTTCTGATTGTATTTAATAAAATCGAGACGCGTAGTCTCGATTTTAATATACATGTCAACAATAAATTGTTGAAGAAGTCTGCCACATCGCATTAAAATAGAATTGTCGCAGATGCGTATTTGAAGGCGATAACAATAATATTCCCGACAAGAGACCTTTTTTTCGATGTCAGATGTATGAGCGACTGTAACAAAGAGGAAATTAAAGTACACGCTATTATTATGATGAAATGTGTAAGTTTATAATAGAGGTATACGCATTGCGAAAACTAAATTGACTTGATCTTCGGTCTCCATTATAGAGTCAACGGATTGAACGAGAACTTCACTTATAGGAAAAGTAGGACAGTCACGTCGACGGTGCCTCCCGTATCCACACCTATATATTACGCGATGCTGATGTGACTCATATTTACACACATTTAGTCCCTAAACTAGCCTCATTTCTATTCTTTCTTGCATGCATTAGGGTCGTTTCTTATCTTTAGCTTCCTACTTTGCACAGTCTTTGAGGTTTTGTGACCTTTGTAGGAGAGGAATACTAACCTTGCTTTTATGAAGCAAAACGGAGCTAAATGGATCACATCTAACGACCAAGCAACAAACAGGAGACCAATACTAAAGGCCTAAGTCAATAAAACATGTATTTGGGCAATGATGAAGGACCCTCAAGGCTCCTCAACGATCACCACGGATCATGAGGCAGCCAATTGAAGAAGAAGACAAACTGATCCTTGAGACGGGCGTCCCAAGCTCGGCCCAAGCGTCCTGAAGATCAAGACGGGCGTTCCAAGACTCAGACCGAGCGTCCCACAAGTAGGACGGGCGTTTTCCTTTACAGCATGAGCGTCCAACAAGGGCAGGTCGAGCGTCTCCTTGAGGGACTTGCAAGGTGTTAATCTTCATTTTAAGGACTTAATTGTCATTTAAGCCCTTAGTTACCCTAATACTTGTACTTAGTATAAATACTCCATTGTATTAGGAGATTATTACCAAGTTTTAATTAAGTTTTTACCAAGTTAGATTACAATATTAGCTTGTTATCATAGATTAATCCAAGTTATTAATACAATCCAATTACATAATTCAATCTTAATCTTTCCTTAATTATTCAAGTGTTCTTAGATTTAGTTGGGTAATTTGAAGACTATTTGGGTTTATTGGAGAATTTACAACTCTTCATCATTCATCAAGTTTTCTTCTATTATTCTTTGCTTTATATTTGATCATTCTAAGTTGGTACAATTTCTCTACTCTCTACTTAATCCTTGTTTATTCTTTTGCTCATCCATCATGTTTAGCCTTGTTAATATGATTGACACCCTTGTTAGTATGTTTTCCATGATCATGAGTGAATAGTCTCCTAACTAGGGTTAATGGGGGATTAGGGGAGTTAATCATGAGGTAGATCTTTACTTAATAAGTTCATATGATTGCTTGCTTGTTGTAATTTCAACTTATGCACATGTTATGCTTGATGAAATGCTTGATTGGCAACCTAGTATGGATCTCTTATCCATTCAACAAGACTTGTAAGACATAAACTAACTAAAGGCTTGTTAGACCATGCATATAGTTGAATAAGGAGAATTAAGGACTTGTAGGGGTTGTAGTATCTTGACCGACTCGGCTCCGAGACCTAAAACTTCCTAGGAAATGTAAGATATAAACTAACTCGATTCCACAACAATAATAAACTGATTGCATCTATGAAACTTGTTTATGTGATCTCACCATGATTCCCTTATGAACCCATGACACCCTAGTGCTTTAATCAATTGTTTACAAACCCTATTTACTTGTTTTGATTTACTTTCATTTATTTACCTTTTGTCAAGTAGTTTATATTGCAACTCTCAAACCTTATTTGTGACACCAAAGACATAGCCCTCTACAACCGATAAATAAATACAATACCCGTATCTTGGGATCCGACCTTTACTTATCGCTCTACTAAGAGTAGTTTACTGAGATTATAAATAGTGTGTAATAGGGAGAATGGACGACGTTCCGACCATCATCAAAATGGCGCCGTTGCCGGGGACGGTGTTGAATTGAATTGTTATCATTTGTTGTTTTTCGTTGTGTCTTTCTTAACCTTGGGGGAGTCAAACTCCTCAAGGTAGTTTTAATTGTTTTCTAGTTGTTTGATTTTTGCATGTCTAGGAGATCACAAGGTAGTTTTAACCCTTGCCTATTGATCCTGAGATTGAAAGAACTTTGATAAATATTCGAAGAACCGTTAGAGGGACTTCAACAATTGTGGGTATTGGAGAACTTGTGGACATTGGTATCGTCCAATCGGATAGTGTTGAGTTTACCAACCCTTTTGCAAGATAAGGAGAGGAAAACCCAATTCCAAAACAACCACAAAATCAACCTATAATGCCTAAATTTTCATTTCATTCGTATCAACCGAGGAGAACCTACCTAATGGTACTCAAACACCACAAAACTTGACCGGTAATTTCATTGCCAAATCCGCATTCATACAATTAGTTGAGAGAAGTCAATTTGGAGGGATGCCTAGTGAGGATCCTCATCTACACATGGAGACTTTTTGTGACTATTATTATGTTATTTCCCAAACGGGGGTAACTCAAGACCAAATTCGATGGATATTGTTTCCTTTTTCCTTGATCGGAGTTGCAAAGCAATGGTTAAAGAGCCTAGACAAGGCCACTCTTGGAATTGATTCATGGAAGACCAACATGCTAAGAGCCCAAATCACCGGGTTCAAGAAAAGAGATGAAGAGTCTCTATATGAGGCTTGGAAAGATTCAAAGATATATGTCGCTCTTGTCCTCATCATGGGCTAAGCGAAAGGTTTCTTGTCCAACAATTTTGGAATGGGTTGTATGAAGATTCAAGGAATGTGCTCAACATGGGTTCTAATGGAAGATTCACCAAGGTAGATGACAATTGAGTGCCGATTTGGGTGCCCAACTAAGCTCCCATATTGACACAATGAACTTGAAATTTGAGAAAGTCATAGTCAAGATGAATAAAGCCTCTCAGTCATCCAAGCAACATCAACATGTCAATGCCATGGTGGCAACATCTTCTATTCCAAATGGAGTGTGTGAGAATTGTGGAACTTTGGGACATGATCAACAAGAGTTTAGGGGCACAAATGAGCAAGTGAATGCTTTCCAAGCATACAATAATGGCACCCCTTACTCCAACTATTACAATGAAAACACCAAATTTCACCCAAAATTCTCATACAAAAGCCAAAATGTCCAAAATCCTCAACCAACATACACCCCACCTCCAATGAGAAATCCTACTCAAAGACCCTATTTCAACCAAAACCAATCCTCTTACAATCAATCCAATGACCAAGCTTTTGATGTTCAAAAAGCGGTCCTTCAAATGCAAAAGAGCCAATAAGATTTCTTTGCTCAAATGCAAAGAGATAGCCAAGCCAAAGACACCACCATCAACAATATCCTTGCTCATACCAAGATGTTGGAAAAACAATTGTCCCAATTGGCCTCTTCAAGTTCCCAAAGGCAAAAAAGGACAATTACCTCCTCAAGGTAATCCTCCTACAAGACATGAGACCATCAATGCCATTCACTTGAGGAGTGGTACACGTTGAAGGACCTAAGGTTCCAATTGAAGAGGATGTTATTGAGGAAAGTGTCAAGCAAAGAGATGTGATGGAACCATTGAGGAGAAATTCTAAAGTGGTGGAACCAACTACCAATGATTCATTGAAGAAGAGAAATTGAGAGAAGGCCAAAGAGGTTGAAAGAGAACCTATTGTGATTAGACTCCCGTTTTCAAGTCGCCAAGCCAAGCCCAAAATTGATGAGCAACTTGGAAAGTTCATGGAGATTGTGAAGAACTTAGAAGTTTTCATCCCATTCACGGAATTAATCAACCATGTTCCGGCCTATGCAAAATACATGAAAGATATCCTTACCAAGAAGAAGTCCATAAGGAAGTTAGAGACCATCGCTTTCACAAAGATAAGTAGTGCAATACTTCAAGGAAATTCCCCACCTAAGCTCAAAGATCCGGGAAGTTTCTCCATTCCATGTACCATTGGTTACACCCCAATCAACAAGGCACTATGTGATCTAGGTGCAAGTGTGAGTGTCATGCCATATTCTGTATGTAAAAGGCTAGGAGTGGGAGAACTCAAATGCACTAACATGACTCTAAAAATGGCGGACCGAACAACAAAGAAACCACTTGGAGTATGGGAAGATGTACCCGTGAGAATTGGAAAGTTTTTCATACCGGTGGACTTTGTTATTGTTGATATGGAGGAAGATTCCAATATTCCAATCATTCTAGGAAGACCATTTCTACACAGCGCTGGAGCGGTGATTGATGTAAAGCACGGGATGCTCACACTTGAAGTTGGTGATGAAACAATTACCTTTAATCTTGATAAGACTATGAGAGCTCCCAAATTGCTTGAGCCACGCTTTATGGTTGATCACTATAGCCGGGAAGGTGACAAGAAGAAAGTGGAATCCCCATTCAAAGGTCAAGAGAAATATGGGAATCCTAAAGAGAAGGCCAAAGAAACACCACCCAATTGGAAGAAAGATGTGGATAATGTTGAAGTGGCTTTATTCGGAGAGCATGGAATTTTTCACAACAAGAATGAGAGCTTGCAAAGCTCACCCATGACAAGTATCAATGGAGGCCTCATTGGCCATGACAACAAGGAAGAAGAGTTGCTCTTGCCAACTCATGATCCTCCCAACATAGGGATAGAAGCAAGGGAAGTATGTGGTCTATGGGATGACGAATTTGACGGATTTGTTAACCCTTACTTTGGAAATGCTATGACCCTAGACCAAGGCTTTATAGATCCTTGTCATAACATTGATTCGGGCTACTACATGAATGAAGACAACAATGTGCCAAGGTCTATGCAAGTCCTTTATTATGACAATGAACAAGCCTTTGATTACTTCTACAAGGCGTTGAACAACATCAATAACGCCCTTGCTTTACCCCCTTGACACCTCTCAAAAGAAGGAGAGTTTGGTGGAGTCCTCCTTAAACCACCATTTGTAAATATTCTAACCTCTTAACTTTTATTTCATTTAACTTATACATTACTCTATTTTTGCATCGCATTTTATATGCTTTGTTGTAGAATTTTTGTGACATGAGAGCAAGTGAGGGAGACATTTTAATGTGTTTGCAATGTGTAGTGTTTGATGATCAAGTGTGGGGAAGCAATTGTCTAGGCTAATCGAGCCTTTGTAGTACAACCCCATGATGGAAGAATAAGAAATGAAGAAGCCAAGTTGCAGGAAAGGGATCCCCACGGCCAGACCTGAGCTCGTGGGAGCTGGAGCAAAGCAAAAAAAAAAAAATGAACTGCAGCAGAATCCGCTCGAGCTAGCATCAGGACGGGCATCCCAGCACTCAGCACGCTCAAGCGGAGCTCAGATCGAGCGTCCCCAAAGCTTAATCGGAAAATCTGTTCGAAATTCCGCTCGTCCCCAAAAGAGGTCGAGCGCCCCTACCTACTATTAGACATTAACACGGGATTTTTCAACCTTCATTCTTCATTTCTATTTCTTCAAACACAAATAAAAACACATTCCCTCACTACAACCATCAACCCCCTCATCCAAAATCACAACATACTCAACCAAATTCATCAAAATCAGTTGCAAACTTGCTCAAAATCAATTCTAATCAATCCTTTGTCAACAAAAAGACCATTAAACATCAAAATCAATCAAAAATTTCTAGGGTTTAGGCAAAATCGAAAAACCCCAAATTGATGGAAGTTGGAAGAAGAAAGAAGCATTCAAGCATATTCAAGGTTTGTTGACATCAAATTGCAAAGAGAATCATCATGGTAAGAACCAAGGGCAACACCAAAGCATCAAAATCCCAAACTTTATCAAAGAGGCAAAAAGTTCTAGCATCAAATACTTTAGTGGTAGTGCAACAAGCTAGGGAGCAAGCAAGGGAAGTCATTGAGGCCATTGAGGAAGTTACTACTACTTTACTGGAGATTGAGAAACTTAAGGATTATCCGAAGGTAACTTTTATTTATAATGAGCATAGAATTGCATTTGAATCCCTTGCTAAGAACAAAGTTATTGCCACTAAGTTTGTATGCCAAGATACTTTGGAGAAATTGGGAGTGCTTGACCAAACCAAGGCATTTTTCGGGTCCATGGGGTTGTCTACCCTATTTGAAATGAATGAATTGACTTACCACTCCTTAACCTTGGAATTCATTAGTTCTTTGAGTGAGTATAAGATTGAGACCCGAAAATATGTTGAATTTCGGCTTGAAAATCAAAGTAGGAAGATGATTAAGGATGATTTCGGAAAGGTATTCGGAATTGGTGACCTTTGGAGTTTCCACAAGAAACCCCACAACTTTGATGCCAAGCCTCTTTGGAAGGAAATTGCCGGAAGGGAGTTGAATACATTTAGAGAATGCAATACCTTGTATATCCATCATCCGGGTATACGGTATTGGCATAGATCCATTTATAACACCTTGATTGCTAGAAACAAAGCTACCCACATGACCGAACTCGACCTCACCTACTTGGATTCCAAAATGAATACCCATGGGAAATCAAAGAATGAATATAATATCCTTCAATTGTTGATTGAGAGATGGTTGGACTTCAAGTAAGGAAAAGAAAAGGCAGATTTCATTGTGAATGGAGGCTTGATAACAAGATTGACAAGCACTTCAACCCGAAATTCAATGAAGACAACATCTACAAACCAGATAAAGGTGTCAACCTCCTTGACATGAGTACTTTGATTCACAAGTTCCATTGGGTAAAGCATGACAACTCCGCCCAAGGATATGAATGGATGATCAAGGATGCCAATTCGTTTATATTGCCCGGGAAAATATACCGAATTTCTACTCGTCGAAGTCACTACCTTCTCCCCGTCTCAAAGCATGCCAAGAACATCATCAACCAACAACAAAATCCATTTGAAGAGTCCTCCTCCATTGTTACACCACCCTATCCCTTTGCCTACCAAGAATTCACAACAAATGATCCTAATGTTGTGGAGGGCGATGATTATATGACGAAACTATTGAAGCTTATCCATAGAGAAGCCTACAAATATCGGGTTAATGCGTATTACGCCCAATATACACCCCTTTACCATCTTGCTAGGTAAGGACTCCTTGATCCTAAGAGTTCTTTGCCGGATTTGGTGGATAGGAAAGTGTTCTTTCCTCAAGCTTCTCAAGATGAAGAAAGGGATGCCCGGGTGACTAGGAGTGAGGAGGATGTTGATGATGAGGATGGGGAAGGTAGTGAATCTAGCCATGATGATGAAGAGAAAAGTTCAAGTGAAGAAGAAGAAGAGGATGATGATGATGGCTCCGGGTCCATGGAGGGAGATGATGATGCTGCTGCTGCTGCTGCTGATGATGATGATGATGATGATATGAGTGAGAGTTGATGGTTGAACAAAGCATGAAGGAGGACGACCAACTAGGCGGTTGATGGCTTACATTAGCATCTCAACCAACCATTGTGAGTCTCCTACCCCTATTTTCACTTTGTTTTTATCTCATGTTGAAATAACTTGTATAACATTTAGTTTAGAGCATTTAAAGAGTCATTTTGGACTGTTTGACGGATAAGAGTTGTTGAGTCCTAGCACCACCAAAGGACTCACACCTCGGTAACATTGAGGTGACTATCTTTTTTGCTCCCACCATAAAGAATCCAAAATGACAACTTACTTTTCATGCATTGCATTGCATGCCTTGTGAATAAACTTCCCTATTGTTTGCACTAGAAATAGTGTTTTGTTTGGTTTGGGGAAGTTCATTCATAGGCAACCCGAGTTAATTTAAATTAACTCTCCGACTAATCGAAAGTAAGCATCATATAGCATAGTTTAGTTTGCATCATATGTAAATACTTATCATATGTAAATATTTTCCATGTAGTATGCATTTAGTGTAGAATTCATGCATTTCATTTAGTTTCATGCATTTGCATAATTTTCTATCGTCTTGTCCATTGAGGACAATATCCATACTAGTGTGGGGATGAAAAATTCTAATATCTAACACTTATTTCAAAAAAATAATAAAAATTTTAAATTTTAAAAATCCAAAAACATGTCCTTTCTTTTGTAGTATAGAATTATATATATATTTGTTTATGTGTATATCACTCTTATCACATTGGGACGACTACACCACATTCGAGGCATGAAGGATATAGAAGACCGCATGGTATGATCTTTCCAAATCTCCTTCCTTCTTTTTATATGTTAATGACAATGTGGCTATATTTTGATTGATGCGGTATGAACCAATGTGCTGTTAAGAGTTTGCATTTAGTTTACATGGCATATTAGTTGATAGTAGCATATGTGTTAAAGTTGTATATATGTTAGTTGCATCATGGCATATAGTTGCATATTAGAAAATTTTGTGAAAATGCCTATTTGGGAAACTTGACAAGTGCATATAAGGCCCTTGTAGATAATTTTTCTCCTTGAGACTTTGTTTGCTAGAATACTCTCAAGACACCCTAAGATGTGTCATACTAGTATCTTTTGTCCCATGGTCTAAGGCCTAGTCAAGGGTTTGCATGTGTGTCACCTATCCAACCTTATGATGTGATATGGAATTGATCCACTTATCTAGGGGACCTTGGTTGACTTGGTGGTTTGGCAACCCAAAAATACTTTTCATTAATAAGTTTGAAGTGCTCATTTCAAAAGTTTTGTGATGTGGAATCGTTTTTAATTGCCAAAGAGACCTAAAAATGTTTTGAATTGTTGATATTGCCGAGAAATTTGATGGAGGAGTACCACTTCAATGTGCTTTGGTGCGGGATCCATAGAATTGGTCCCCCATACGGTTGTGAATTCGGCCGCCCAAAGACAAAGTGACTATCACCCCAAGAGCTATTATCTAGAGGTTAACCGGTTGCCTAATAAACGATTGGCGAAAGCAAAGGACACTAGCAAATGAGGGACAAACCCCATCTCAAAGTTTTGAAATGTGAAATGCGGAAGTTGAATTGAGGTCAAACTTTGAAAGTTAGTCAAATCCACTAGTTTTGTTTTGATTGACTTGAGCACTCCATTCCCAAAAATCATTTTTGTTATGCCACCTTGTTGAGCTTGGGATGATCCTTGGCCTTTACACTTGTAGAGAATCCGAGATTTGTCATGTCATATGCCACTAACGTCATAAGAATCATCATTCCACCCCCATCCGATCGCCCTTGACAAAAGCATTTAGCAATTGTGGACAAAAGTAGCCTAGTTTAACACAACTTGGAGGTGACTTGTTTGTATACTCTTGGACTTAGTAACTAGGAGAACTAATATTTATGATGGAGTGTGTGCCCTTGAATTGCTTCCCTTGTAGAAGATTTTCGCAACTTAGATGAGGAAAGTGACTATTCTTTTTGTAGATGCATCCTTTTACTTGTTCATGTGTGCTTAAATATTTGGATGTATCGCCATTTTGGCAAGCCCCACCTTGCCTTGCAAGAAGGCATCTTACCTCATAGATGTCTTATTGTGAGTTGAAGGGGCGGAGTGAGACCCGTTAATTATCTCACATCGGCTAGGTTATAAATAAAGGTCATAGTTTTAGTCACCTCTTTACTCGGGACGAGCAAAGGTTCGGTTTGAGGATATTTGATGTGACTCATATTTACACACATTTAGTCCCCTAACTAGCCTCATTCTTATGCTTTCTTGCATGCATTAGGGCCGTTTCTTATCTTTAGCTTCCTACTTTGTATATTCTTTGAGGTTTTGTGTCCTTGGTAGGAGAAGAATGCTAACCTTGCTTTTATGGAGCAAAACGGAGCTAAATGGATCGCATCTAATGACTAAGCAACAAACAGGAGACCAATACTAAAGGCCTAAGTCAGTAAAACATGTATTTGGGCAATGATGAATGACCCCCAATGCTCCTCAACGATCCCCACGGATCATGAGGCAGCCAATTGAAGAAGAAGACAAACTGATCCATGAGACGGCCGTTCCAAGCTTGGCCCGAGCGTCCTGAAGATCAAGACGGGCGTCCCAAGACTCAATATGACACCCCCACATACCAAGGTGCCTTACCAGGACCACCCTAATATGAGAGACCGTCACCATCTCGGTTACCCGATGCAATGTATATCAAATTGACCATAAAGAAACATACTTTAGATAAATAAGTTTAAGTGATTACATATCCAAAACCCAAAACTGTAAAGTGACATACATCTGTTCCAAATTTCGAACCAACTGAAAGAAATATAAGTTCAAGACATAGCGGAAGACTCTAGTGACACGTGATGACTCCATCCTAGTTGTCCCTCGCGCAAACCATCTTATACCTGCTCAATAACTGGTCACCGTCCCCGAATGGATTACTACAGTTTTTAAAACAATTAACGGGGTCAGTTTACTGCATAATCAAAATAAGACAAGTACGAAAAGATAACCAGTTGTTTACCATCCACCTCCAACTCCCAATCACATCATGTAACTGACTACACACTAAAGTGTGTAGCCCTGCCAGTGGGGGACCGCAGCCTTGCCCACCAAATCCCCGCTCATCAACGAGCGATAACCCTATTCATTAATGTGCACATCCTATCCTGTGGCGGGTTCCAAAGAGGGAGAAACTAGGGCGTGAAACCACTCCCGCAAGTGACTCCACTCAGCCGAGGACGCGCCTCGCGAACATCACCAACAACCATCACAACACCAACACCAATCCAACTATAGCAGATAATCACAATATCAATCGTACAACAATTACCACATAATCTCAAATTAATTAAACAGTAAACCGAGTAGGGAAACCCTACCTTCTCATAAGCTGTTATGCCGCGGCCAATCATAAAAATGCACAACGAGTAACACATCATCACCTACAACAACGATAATCAACAATCAACAACACATATGATGACCAAAACCCTAAACCCTAAAATTAACCCAACCTAGGGTTTGCTAACTTATAAGAACAAAAATATATCGACAAGGATAAGACACTTACTATGGCGATCGACAGGGAATAAGATGCTAGAACCCACAATTGACGACCTTTGCCTTGGAATTGATGAAGATGATTAGAGGAGAATGAAACATAGTTTAGGTTTAGGAGGAAATGATCTTAGAAACTGACAATGACTTATATATAATCTCTAATCATTTTAATCAAAACCGAGGAAATAACCCGTAACAGACCGGGTACTCGGTCGAGTATAGAGTATATTCGGCCGAGTATCCCCTACTCGGTCGAGTATTACCATACTCGGCCGAGTATTCCTGGACAGTAGCCTGACCAAAAACACACGACGCAATACTCGGCTGAGTAAACCATATTCGACCGAGTAACAGACTTAGAAAACCATAGTATTACAGTCTTCCCTCCTTAAAAAGAACTTCGTCCCCGAAGTTCCAACTCAGCCTATAAAACATGGACACCTAACACTAACTCCACCAACCACGCTTACTTCCACAACATGGCTCACGATATCATCTTAACTACAGCATAGTCTCTCAATACTAACTCCATAGTACTATCGAATACCCACAACATAAGTGTTGCCAACTCTGTCTTACTTCCATAACGCTCACTAGCAAACTCAATACCAAGACAATCCACCAAACAAGATCAACACTAAGACGGAATGTTACATTCTACCACCCTTAAAACGAACTTCGTCCTCGAAGTTTACTCATACACATAAACATCATCACCCAATCCATTAACACTATCAAAGTTTACTCACACTCCTAACATCATACTACTACAAGCACTGCCATTACCTGTAATAAAATCGACCATCACACAAATCCATCCTTATTCTACACCAACACTCAAACTTCCAATTGCAACCTGTATGACCATCAAACTCTCTTGTCGCATCCTACTCCTCTTAAGATAAATGTTACGTCCTCGTAACTTACTAATACTAGGTCCTTTGCTATACCCCCCATAATCCTCATTACCACCGCATGTCAACGATAACCCACTATAACCTCAACACCTACAACCATTTCTATATCCAGAGCTCTCTTTCTCTAATAGTCCCCATACCTCAATTCATTCTGCACTCCATATAACCTATACCATAAAATCCTCAGCATATCCACTACCCCAAATCTTCAACATAACCGCAAAATGACATACTTATATATATATATATATATATATATATATATATATATATATATATATATATATATATATATATATATATATATATATATATATATATATATATATATATATATATATATATATATAGAGGCAAGATCCGGTGAGTTTGCCACTTTTCGTGAGTTTCCCCCGCATATATAAGCAAATGAGTTGACAAAACCCAATTATCAAAAATTTAGCCGTCATAATCGCGGCGCTTTCTCTCTCTTTCTCCCCTTTTCTCTCTCTTGATAAACACTCTGTTTCATCAAAAAATCAAGCGAATTTTTTTCATCAGTTCTTCAAATTTTGATCAACAAATTTGATCAAGAAATTCATCAGTTCTTCAAATTTGATCAACAATTCGTTCATTATTTTGATTCTTTCAATTAAAACTATCAATTTGTTCATCAATTTTTCGAAATTTTATCCACAATTCTCCGAAAACCCTAATTCTTCAAATTCGACTGAAGGTATTGATATTTCTTCCCTATTTCTGATTTAATAATCGAATAATTTCAGTAATTGAATCAAATAACAAATTCTGCCTTAATTTACGTGTTTTTCTAATAAAATTCACTTCAACGATCTTTCGAATTGAACGATCAAACGCTTACTATGATTGATAATAATCTTGATAATCAAACAACGATGAATTCAAGTATAAATTTGTGACATAATGCTGATATAAAAACTGTTGTTGTTACGTTGATAATTTTTTTGTTCAAATTACTGATTGCATGTAAGTTGTTTTCATATTGTTTTCATACTTGTAATTGCATGTAAAGTTTAAGCGTAATTGCATGTAGGTTTTCATTCATGATATCATTCAATATCTAGTATTTGAATAATTGGATTACAATAATACAATAAGCGCCTTACTGAGTATTAAAATAACTTTGTTATTACATTAAAATAACGCATTAATACTACTTTATAGGAACCGATAGAATAATTGCATTTGTATAATACAATAATCGCATTATAACGTTAAAATAATTTGCATGTAGATTGTTTTTTCCTAATAAATACTACTTTATAGGAACCGACAAAAAAATCCTTACAATAACTACTCTTTAATAATGAAATAACTTTGATATTACATTAAAATAAGTGTGTGTGCATTGTGGTGGACTAGGCTACCAATCTCACTAAAACCCTTCCCCCTCGATAGAATAATTGCATTTGTATAATACAATAAGCGCATTATAACGTTAAAATAATTAACATTTACTGATTGTGTTTTTCATAATAAATACTATTTTATAGGATCGACAAAAAAATCCTTACAATAACTATTCTTTAATAATGAAATAACTTTAATACTACATTAAAATAAGCGTGTGTGCGTTGTGGTAGACTAGGCTACCAATTTCACTAAAACCCTCCCTCTCTCGATAGAATAATTGCATTTGTATAATACAATAAATCGCATTATAACGTTAAAATAATTGCTGTAACAGAGATTGTTTTTTTCATAATAAATACTACTTTATAGGATCTGACCAAAAAATCCTTACAATAACTACTCTTTAATAATGAAATAACTTTAATACTACATTAAAATAACTGTGTGTGTATTGTAGTGGACTAGGCTACCAATTTCATTAAAACACTCCCTCTCTCGATAGAATAATTGTATTTGTATAATACAATAACTGAAATATAACGTTAAAATAACTGCTGCTGCAGAGGTTGTATTGTTTTGTTTTGTATAGAATCTAAGATATTGAAATTAATAATACCATAACAGTTCTCCTGTTTTAATGTTTCCAGGCATTGAAATTAATACTACCAATGCAACAACTTTTTCTACACCTTTTTATTTAATGCTCGAAACAGGAGAAAATACTATCCATAATCTGGGATTGAGATATACTCCCGGATGGCGGTGAGGAGTGGAATAGGATGGTAGAAAATGGTTTCAAACCTGCTCTGGGATTAATGTTTGTAAAGCTGGAGGAGGCAATAGAGTTTTACAATTTATATGCTGTGGCTTGTGGTTTCATACCAAGGAAGTACACACAAACAAGATTCCGTGATGGTTTGATAGACAAAAAATCAATGGTCTGCAACAGACATGGATTCAAAGAGGATCGCAAAAAACTCAAACCTGTTGTTGAATTTGAAAACACAGAAGAGAAAAAAAAGAGGAAAAGGTCTGTAGAGCCAAAGAAAACAAAAATAACAAGATTTGGTTGCAAGGCAAAAACACGGTTTTGTGCTGTATTCAATGACCTTAAGGAGCTAATAGGGTATGCTATTGATACGTTTTATGAAGGTCATAATCACAAGCTCTGCTCACTCAAAGAACGGGAATTCCAGAAAAACGTAAGAACACTTAACCTTTACATGAAGCAGACAATTGTTAACAATTGTAAACTCAACATCGGGGCTACCAAGACTTTTAGAATTAAGCGGAACAATCAAATGGGTATGCAAACATTGGTGCATCTCTCAATGATTTCAAGAACTTCAAAAGAAATATTAAATGTTATATAGGTGAGAATGATCTTGACATGATTCTCGATTATTTAAAGCGCTTTCTCAATCGCAAGATGGCTTTTACTATGCTTACCAAGTTGATGAGGATAATTGTTTGGCTAAACTCTTTTGGGCAGATGCACAAGCAAGAATGAATTATTCCTTGTTTGGGGACACCATCACCTTTGATCCTACTTACGGTACTAACAAGTACCGCATGGTCTTCACCCCATTCACTGGTGTTGACAACCACAAAAAATCAGTGACTTTTGCTGCTGCACTTGTCGATCATGAGAACGATGGGTCATTCATTTGGGTGCTTAAGAAGTTCCTTGATTGTATGGGCAACAAGGAATCTCAGTGCATTCTTACTGATCAAGATCCGACAATTAAACTCGGGGTGCGTTCTGTATTCAAGCAAGCAAGACATCGCTACTGCATGTGGCATATAATGAAAAAACTTACCGATAAAGTTGAGTCACAGATTTGTAAGGAGACAACGGATATGCGGAGTTGTTTGGGATACTGACTTGGAACCCATTGAGTTTGAAGAAAAATGGACTCAAGTGATTAATGACTTTGAGTTGAATGATAATACTTGGTTGACATACATGTATGGCAAAAGGCACAAATGGATACCTGCTTACTTTAGGGATTTGCCTTTAGGCTGCCTTTTGAAGACTACACAAAGATCAGAGAGTCAAAACAGTTATTTCAAAAGATTTGAGAGCATAGACGGCACACTTGTAGAATTTTGGTTGCGTTTTCAGAGTGCAATGGAACAACAACGCTATAATCACAGATTTCTTGATGCTGCAAGTGACAGCACATTGCCACAGGTTTCTTCTAAGACAATGATTGAAAAACATGCCTCTAAAATCTACACACATACTGTTTTCTATGAGTTCCAAGAGCAAGTGCAAATGGCTCCCTGTTCGTGTGCCGTTGTTGGATTTTCTGAGCAAGGAAACATGCACATTATAAATGTTGAAGATGCCTACAGGAAGCATAGAGTATTTCAAGTTATTCAATTTTATAAACATAACTGTCTTTTTACTTTAACATACAATAACTGTGATAAAAGAATACAATAACCGTCTTTTACCATTACAATAATCATGTGAAAACTATACAATAATCACAATTATGCTTTACAATAATTGATGTAGAGTTTATTTGCAATTGTTCTGATTTTTTTCCATAAATATATTAATTTGATAATGCTTTGATAATTGATAATGCTTTACACTTGCCAATTTGTTACAATAATCAAGGATATGCTTTAAAATAATTGGGGAAGAGCTTTACAATAATCAGATACATGAGAGCTTTAAAATAATCAGAGGTATGCTTTACAATAATTGGGCAAACGCTTTACAATAATCAGCTACATAAAAAGCTTTAAAATAATTGCATTTGATCATTTGAATAAATTAATAATCATGTGAAAACTACTTTGTAACATTATATTAAACATAAAAAACTGAAGGACTTCTACCTTGGTGTTAATTGCTAGTCCGCATAAAATAATTCATGTTGAACTATATAATAACTATGATTGCCTTTTAAAATAACTACACTTTGTGCATGCGGGTTGCTCACAATAACGAATCAAAGGAAACAACATGTACGTGCAAGATGTTTGAGAGGAAAGGAATCCTTTGTAAACACATTATATGGATTATATCGGGAAAAGGACTGCAAAGCATACGGGAGCAAAGACATCGAAACTAGATGGACGAAGAAATCATATAGAAAGCCTTTGTATGGATTGGATGGAAAGTTATTGCAAGACTACGATCCCTTTGATTTGAGAAAATTGGAATTATCAAGGGTATGGTCAGAGTTTTATGCAACAATAAGTGTTCTTAACTCGATGCACGATAATCAAATCAAGGAGCTAAGTTTGATGCTTTTACAATTCCGAGAGAAAATAAATCCAACCAAAGAGAGCTTGACAAAGGATCAAGAACTGGAAATGCTCTTAGGTTGTTCAGCAAAATCAAATATTACTGTTCTTCCACCCAAGATTGCAAAAAACAAAGGAAGCGGCATGAGAATGAAATCAAACAAGGATAAGGCAATTGAGAAGGCGAGCAAACCGAAGAGGCTATGTAATAAGCGCAAACAAATGGGACACCATGACAAGAGAAACTGTCCAAATCCGTTTGTTGAGCATGCTTTGGAGGAAGAAGATGAAGAGGAAAACGAAATGGAGGATGAAGATGAAGAAGAAGAATGAAAAATGAAAAATGCATTACGCTTTAAAATAATCAAGATTACGTTTTAAAATAATCCATATTATGCTTTACAAATAACCGCAAGATTGCAAAATAATTGTGTTAGACTTTTTACAAGTAATCGGGGTATACTTTACAATAAGTGTGTTAGACTTTTACAATAATCAAAGTTATGCTTTACATTAATTGATGTTGAATTTTTTTGCAATTGTTCTGATTTTGTTCATTTAATAATACCTTGCGCTATTACAATAATCATGTGAAAACTATACAATAATCACAATTATGCTTTATATATTTCCATAAATATATTAATTTGATAATGCTTTACAGTGATTGATAATGCTTTGCACTTGCCAATTTGTTACAATAATCAAGGATATGCTTTAAAATAATTTGGGAAGAGATTTACAATAATCAGATACATGAGAGCTTTAAAATAATCAGAGGTATGCTTTAAAATAATTGGGCAAACGCTTTACAATAATCAGCTACATGAAGGCTGATAGAATAATTGCATTTGATCATTTGAATAACTGTCTAGAGATATTACAATAATGACTTAAAGGCATTACAAAAACACTAACTTGTTCGATCAACCAATGACACTACATCAAATTTGTTCAAACAATCAATATGACTATCTAAACATTAGATTATCGAACAAATCCATCTAGAATTGTTTGCTAAATCCATCTATAATCAATCAATTGTTCTTTTATGTGTTTCACGAGAAGGACCGAAGAAATTTGTTGTTTTAACCCTTTTCTTCCCCGATCTTTGAATTTTATAAGTTCTTTCTCTACTTCCGATATACTCACTTTGAAAGTTCCCACTTGTTCCAAAAGAGATGCTCTTGACTCGTTGACATCTGACATCAACAAAATAGCAACCATCTCAAGCCATATAGGAATCCTCTCACATTTCTTGTTAACCGCATACAATCCTTGCTCGTGCTTCCCTTCATATGTGAGCATGTGAAACATTGTGTAAAATCCCGATTCCTTATCACCCCTGATAGTCGCTTTCCATTCAAAATCAACATTCACGAATGTAAATGTGTTAATGACAACTCCTTCTTTTCTTTGTTTTCCTTGTCTCCAAAAAGTCGGAAAAACAATTAACCTACAAACATGTACAAAAAAAGAAAGAATTAGAAAGCACGACTATACAATAACAAGTTTAAAACAATACAATAACTTTGTTGTGACAATACAATAATTACGATTGAAAATAGCATTTGTATATGATCAGGAGTTAGAAAAACGTACTGCAATCTTTGCAAGTCTGTAAAAATCGGATTTTTCCCAATCTTTATGCGACGTATGGTCCAGCACATCAACCGTCTCGTTCATAAAGTTCACACAAACACAAAAGTAGTACTTCTCTAAAGACAACGGGATGAAGACAAGGTCCACATCGATCTCAGAGTTTACAACATTTTCACCTAAAAAATGGGACCAAGACTGCACAACCTTGTCTTTCTCGGGTCGTCGATTACATCATCACTATCATTGCTTGCTCTAGCATCTCTTCAAAGATTTCCTATAAATACCATAAAGCGTTAATAAAATTGAAGATAAATGATTAAACATTCTACAGTAACTGAACAATGAAAAACAGATCATACCATATGTTGTGTCCCAAGGAACATCATCACTGGCGCTTCTTTCTCCTTAACCTCCATGAAATTCAAGACAAGCGACCAGGGCGGCTATTACGCGCAACTCGGTGTAATCATCGGGCTTCGTAGAAAGAATATCGACCTATCCAAGATAGCATTGCCCATGAGAAAACAGAAGTTCACTGCAAAGGAGTTAAAAAAAAAAAAGCTTAGTAAATTTTAAAAACAATATTTAAAAAATAACTACCAGCAACAATAAACGAGTTTTTCATAAAACAATAACTATGTTAATGTAATACAATAATCGATTATTGTACTACATTAACATAGTTATTGTTTTATGAAAACTCAGTTATTGTAATTGTAAAAAAACATAGAATAATTGAACTTGTAGAATACAATTATTAGAATAATCACACAAACTTGTTTCTCATTGAGTTTGGAGAAAAATGAACATACTCATCTGCAAGATTGTAATCATCCAAGAAACAATAATCAACAACTTGTTTCTTCTTGCTTGGCATAGCGCGTGTATATCTGCTGTTAGCCCTCATAACTTTTGAAACAACAACAAGATTTGTATCTGCCTTGCCACAGTTTATTGAGCGGACCAAGACCATCAGAGTTCGGTCTACTACCTCGGCCTGATCTAATCATCCCAGCGCTCATAGGTGTACCAGGCATACTCTTTTTCCTAGGCCCCGGAGTACCTACACCATCATCAGGTTCCTCTGCCATAACCCTAAGAGCTTCCAAAGCATCAGCTTCAGCCCTTGCCGCTTCCAACTCAGCTAGCCTACGCTTCTCAAGCAAAACAGGCAGCAAAGGTGCCTTTGTCTTTGTAAAATCATCAACCAAATCCAACAATTCTTTCCTAATTTTGTTGATATTGGCTAAAACCAAGATGGCAGCTATCTCAGCTCTATATATGATCCTTTTCAATGGGTCATGCAACTCAGATTTGAACAACTTCCCAGCATAAAACATCATATGAATCATGACAAAAACACCACAATCCAAATTAAGGACCCTTCCGATTTCCACCCAAAAGCCACATTTACAAATTTGAAATTGCGGACCTCACTGCCTCTTTCAAAACCTTTCTCGACAAGATAACTACCAAATATTTCAACCTGGTTACATTTTTAAATCAAAAATCATCACTAAAGAACAAGAAAAATAACTAAAAGAAGTAGATGAAAACAAAAACTTATAATAAGGTACATACAATAGAGTTGGTAGCCAACACCCAGATACTATCTTCAAAATCATCATATACACGATTGTCAAGATAGTCCACAGTCTTCCCCACAAAGTTAACAACAACACAGAAAAAATGATCTCCAAAATGAACAGGAATAAAAACCTGGCATGATAAAACAGGCGTACATAAACCTTTGCTGTTCTCAACAATAAAATAATCAACAGAAGAAAGAAAGAACAGAAAGAATTGGAAAAATTACCAAATCGGCACCAATGTCAAGAGAACCTTCGCTGTTCTCAATGACAGTGTCCCAAACATTAGAAATTTCCTTTCTGTATAAATCTTTCTCATCAATGACTTTGATAAGCTTAAACAAAGAAGCCTATGAAAAATATTACCACACGATAAGAGAAAATGAAATATCACAATGAAAAAACTTGGTTAACTGAATACAATAACTACTATTCTGCTTTACAATAACTATCACAACAAAAACAGCTTTCATAATACAATAACTGAGTTTTCATAATACAATAACATTGTTATTGTAATACAATAATCGATTATTGTATTACAATAACAATGTTATTGTATTATGAAAACTCAGTTATTGTAACTTGTAAAAAAGACAGAATAATTGAACTTGTATAATACAATAACTGAAATACAGTATTAGAATAATCACAGAAACAATAAACAAAATTGAAGAATAGGAAAATTGAAGAATATGAAAAACTGTTTTAGCTGAATAAAATAACAGCTAATATACTTTACAATAATCAAGTAACTACAATAGAATAACTGTCATAACCATTGTAAATTTACTGAAACAGAAATATATAAAAAAAATTTCACATACCGAATGACTTGTACAAAAAAAACTTCTTGTGGGGGATAACCCTTTCCCAACCTTGACCAGCATGTCATTAAGTAAGAATGACCAGCAATCAATCACGTTCGATGTGATCATAGTCTTAGCAGACAATGAAATAATGTCATCTCGAGTTAACATGTGATGAAATGAAAACACAACCAAATCCTCCCTGCCACATGAAAACAAATTATATAGTAGATATATTAGCAAAAAAAGAAAAAAAAAGAGAGGGAACAAAAAACATATAATGCTTACCCAATTCGTAGGTCATGATCGTGCAGAAAACAGTAATCAAGTACAGTCTTCCTCCGCATTAAAATAGGAGCAAAAAGCTCCTTGTACTTGCACAAAAAAACAGAAACTACAACTGCATCAGGATTGGGTGATTCACAATCTAAATCACACCCTATACCACAAATCCCAAAAAACGTATGCTCAGGCATAACGTCTGAATGCAGCAGGTAAGCACTTATAACAGAATTATCTTGGATTCTATCCCCAACAACACCCTCGTTGACAACTTTGTTAACAACGTCATCCACACTACTCAAGTCCACAGCTTCATTCTCAACATCAATATTATCAATGCCGTCATCAGTTGGCACCTCCTCATTCGGTTTCTCAACCGCTACATCAGGGACCTTATTTTTACCTTTCTCCCGAGAATAAACCACCTTATATTTTTCGGGATCAAACGCAAAACCCCCATTCCTTTCATCTTTTCCCTTTTCATGCTCCCCCTTTTCATGCTTCCCCTTTTCATGCTCCTTACAAAAACTTTCATACAACGGCAGTTTACTTCCCGCCTGTTTCATTTCCTCAGCTTTTTCACAAATAAAATTGAAATATTTAGTGAACAAAGAATCATCGTCACTAATGAAAGCAGGAGTCGAAGAAACTGAAGTGGCTGTCGAAGATTCTTCAACTGTTGAAGAACCACACTCCTTCCCCATCGCTTCCTTCCGTTGCGTGTACAAATGGAGAAATATCTCAACATCCCTCTTCATCATCAAAAGATGTGCTTGGGAAACCTAAGAAAAAGAAAAAAAAATGAATAATTATACTAAGTCTTTACAATAATTATAATAACTCTTTACAATAATTATACTAAATCTTTACAATAATTGTCCTAAGTCTTTACAATAATTGTCCTAAGTCTTTACAATAATTGTACTAAGTCTTTACAATAATTGTCCTAAGTCTTTACAATAATTATAATAAGTCTTTACAATAATTATACTAAGTCTTTACAATAATTGTCCTAAGTCTTTACAATAATTGTCCTAAGTCTTTACAATAATTGTACTAAGTCTTTACAATAATTGTCCTAAGTCTTTACAATAATTTACAATAATTGGAAAAATAACTGCTACAAAACTTTAAAATAACTACACTACACCTTTACAGTAACTACACAAAAATGATTGAAAGAATGATTGGAACTTACATCAGCGGCCTTTGCTCGAATAACATCATCAGTATCAAAACAGTCAGACAGTTCAGATACTTTTTCCTGTGTTCAAAGTTTATCAACGATCGCACACACCTCGGTGACTTTTGCTTCTCTTAAGCGTTTGCGGAGACAGGATACACACCATTGACATATTCCCATTACCTAGCGAACCAGACTTGAACTCTGAAATACACCTACTAACAAAATACTTCTCATCCCAGTGCTTGATAAGAGGAGTCTCAGAAGACATTGTTTTTTCCTTAAAAGACAAACGATGGAAGTATGCCACCATAACAACAAGTATGCAACCACGCAAAGTAGAGAACCCAGTTCTACACTGCTCAACACCTGCGACTAATTTATCAAACACATACCCACACCAATCCAAATGGTGGATACGTGAAACATCTTGCACCGCTTTAAGAATTGTAAAGTCAATTCCATAATTTGAAGGGGGAGCAAGGACAATGGACATAGCATAAAGCACAAATGACCTCCTAAATTCATCTCCCCATCATCCCCCAAATCGATAATTGCAGTATAAACAGCAGGGATAGTAACATAATTTGTCCCTTCTACGTTAAACTTCTTCCGGAACTCAACTTTCAACGTTTCTTGTGAAGACAATACACTATGTCCAGTATAAACAACCTCAACCTTATCACCACCATTTGGCAATCCAAAAACATCACACACATCATCTTTTGACAGAAGAAATTTGACATCTCTTGCTTTAAAAATATGAGCGTAGCATTAAAGTGTTTTACAAACAATGGTATAACACCCAATGGTATCTTGGTCACTTTAAAATCAAGCAAACCGCCAAATCCGATCTCAATGACCTTTGATTTGGACCAAGTTGTTTTACCAGATTAACCAAACCATTAGGACGATGACTCACTTTAATGTTTGAAGCACTTTGAAAATGGAAAATCAAGCAAAAATTAAAAAGAGTAACACATCAAATAAAGAGAAACTCATAACAAGGGGGCAGCACACATATACTCACATGTTCAATTTTGAAGTTCAGGAACCTTCATCGAGCTTCTTTTTTGGAAAATTTACTTTTGAGCGTTTCAAATCATCTTTATTACCATCTTGGGCTCCCGCTACGTTTAGGACCCATTTGTTTGTATCACCGAGCAACAGAATACAAAATTATCAGAATAAACACAAAAAATATGACAACAACTAATACAATAACTGAATTTTAATAATACAATAATCGCATCTGAGAATACAATAACTGGACTTGACTAAAATGATAACTAAATAATACTACGTATAGAATAACTAAATTACTATATTACAATAACTACCACAATACATTACAATAACAACATCAATATATTACAATAACAAACTTTTCATATCAAAATAACTGGACTTGACTAAAAGCTGACTTTTAAACACTAACCAAAGATCAATATCTAAAATAATACTCATTACAATAACAGATTTTCTAAATTACAATAACTAGCACAAATACATTACAATAACAACATCAATATATTACAATAACACAAATAATTCCAAACAAACACACATTATGTTCATTAGAATGTACAGGAATTCAAGACAAAAAAGAAAAACCTGAAGAAAAGATACAAAAAATGAAAAAATGAATTACGAAACCCTAAATTATGCGGAAAAATTGAAAAAATTAATTTAACAACAAAAACAAAACAAAATTAAACTATATACTAAACAAAATGAAGAATAAACACAGAAAACAAAAGAAAATCAAGTAGAAAACAAGAAGAGGAACCGAAAATCGAGTAGAAAATCAGCGGAAATTGAGCACAATAACTGAAGTTCAATTGAGTTCATTGATTACCTGTTGAGAGAAACCGAAAATGGAGTAGAAAGACGAACAAATTGAGCACAATAACTGAAGTCCAATTGACGAGAACCACGAACGAAACTGACGAGGAATGCAGAAACTGAATAACGAAAATATGAGAGAGAGAGAGAGAGAGAAAGATAGAGAGAGAGTGAAACTGAATGAAAAAAGTGGGAAAAAGAAGTTCAAGTGTCAAAAATTTACTTTATATATGAGATGTAAGATTAAATCTCAGCCACATATCTTATGTTAGATGAATGGTCCAGATTTAGAGGGGTAACTCACCAAAAGTACCCTAACTCATTTGATCTTATTTCTCTCTCTATATATATATATATATATATATATATATATATATATATATATATATATATATATATATATATATATATATATATATATACATATATATATATATATATACATATATATACATATATATATACATATATATACATATATATATACATATATATATACATATATATACATATATATATACATATATATATACATATATATACATATATATATATATATATATATATATATATATATATATACATATACATATATATACATATACATATATATACATATACATATACATATATATACATATACAGTCATCTCCACGATCATAACTCACGATTCACAATTTTTACACACACCCACATTAGCTTCTCAAGTTCATTTCTTTTATTACCACAAAAGTCACCCATAACTTAATATGATACTAAGTCCCAATACTCCGTACTCACTGTCCCAATAAAAAGGTTATAAACCACCTGTAGTTTCAAGTTCAATACCATATATGTTCCACAATTCTTTTGCCACAACTATGTCCACCAATGGCTGATCTAAAACAAGATCAAAAGTATTCTAACAACCTCTCACAACTGTGTCCCATTAACAGAATATTACAATACCATGACAACAATGGAAACATACCCAACTCTCTTTAATATCTTCTCTATCCCCACTCCCAAGCCGACATTGGTAAGAACATCGGTAAACAAAACAACAGTCTATATGTCCAAGCCGAACCTCACAGGGTATAGAAGTAAACAAAACAACAATCAACATAACTAATATATACTTTCGAAAGTTCGTCTCATCAGTATTCCGCCTACTCCACCACAACCGATGACGGCATCGCAACACCGCCACCAACAGCCGCACCGCAGCGCGAAAATACTCGTATCACAACACGAATTACCGTGCCCGGATTGCCACCCGAGGCACAACAACCACATCGATCGTCATCATAACTTATACAATCCCATAACACTGACTCAGTACAACTTCCTTGACCAGAAGACTTTCTTAATGTAATACTCCGTATTTTATATTACTATTTAAGTCGAGTAATTGTTTAGTCGATAATTACGTTAAGTTATTTTACTTGACTCGCGTTGTATCGTAAGATCGAGTTGTTTTGTAAGTTAATTGAGACGGGTTTACATGGAATTCGAGATGTGAGCTAACCCATTTACCCTCGACCCATTGGAGTTTACCCAATAACATGTTTAACCCAACACCCAACATCATGTTTTAACCTAATTCTTAACCTAATTTTTACCCTAACACTACACAACCCTCATCTCACCTGCCTCCCTCTTTTCGACGCACACCAACACACACACACACACGATCCTTTCATTTGATTGAAGATTGCTCATCGATTCCAACCTAATTCGATTCCCTGTTTGTAAGTCGATTTCATTCCATTGTTTATACTGTTTTAAAGTCGTCTTTTTCGAAAAGTTTGAAAAGAGAGTCCTGTTTATTTGATGTCTAGTTTATGCATATAAAATCTCATAGTCAAATTCTTTGTGGTTTGTCCTAGGTGATTTATTTATGAACATGTCGCTGAAAAGTCCGCGAATCTGATTTGGTTGTGGAAAATGATTTGAAACCTTAATTTTTATGTCGATTCAGTTATGAGGCTTCTTCATACATAATCTTTGTATAGTCTAGATGATAATAGGATTTGGAATTTCTGAAAAATAATGTTTTAAACTCGTTTTATGAATCAATACTTTTTATGCGACGGTTTCTGTCAGTTTTTGGAAATCAGTCTGGAAACCCTTGATAAGTATGGAATTTGGGAAAAACACGTTAGATATAAATTGTAGCTAAGACTCATGGGGTTCCAATTCAATTGGCCTTGTATCAATTTGATTTTTCTGGAATTAGTTATGTATTTTATTCCGAGTCTGTCATGTGCTGGAAAATCAGGAAAAAAAACGTGTTTGTTCTTTAAGTTGATATTCCTATTAAGTTATGATGAGTCTAGGTTATGTGCATGATTATTTGATTGAGTAGGTGGTAATTATATATAATTATGTTATGTAGGTGATGGATATGTGAAGGTTCATAATTGATTGCTTGTGTGAGCTTGGATTGCGAAAAGGTAGGGAAATACACTTGACTTCTTATCGTGTTGTTGAATTGGGTTGACTTGTTTGTGTTTCATATGACCAAATTGTGAACGTGACTTGATTCGTGGTTGTTGATTACGCTATGATATGGTTGATCGAACTGTTCGTGTTGAGTGTGTTATCACAACATTTGGTAGTTGGCATGATTTCATTCATTGATATACATATTGTATTGCATTGTTTACTGTTGAGCATTCATATGCATTGGAGATGGAGGATGTTGAGGTGATGTGTTGTGGTGATGATGATGTTGTGATAAGGCCCGGGCGGGTTCTGCGGGACTTGCCCTGGTGTCCTCTGTGCGAGTGGCGGATCGGCTACGGTCGATATATATAGTCTGGGGATCGGTATGGTGGGTTGTCCGGGTTATGAGTTATGAGATATGAGTTATGAGTTATGAAATATGAGTTGAGATGGAGATGGAGGTGACGGAGGAGCATGCATATCATATTTTTGTTGTTTCATTGTTTTCCCTACTCAACCTCGTGGTTGACCCTGTGTATTCGTGAACTTTTGTGATGAACCTTTTAATGGGGAGCAGACTTGACAGGTTTAAGAGATAGAACGGGAGCTTGATGGGCGTGAGACACTGGATCGGAAGACTTAGTAGCTAGATCATCATTTAGAAGACTATCACTTTTATTTATGTTAGTTCTTTGTATTTTGACGTTAAAGAGGTTTTGTAATAATTAAGTTAAAAATAATTATTTAAATTGCCTTGGAGTTTAATTGTTATTCACTACCTCGGGAAACCGAGATGGTAACAGTCCGGTTTATTAGGGAATGTCTTGCTAAAGGCTCCTTCATAAACCGGGGTGTTCCAAAGTGGTATCAGAGCGAACGATCCTCAGGCCTAAACCAATGAACCCAATGAACGTAGGATGTGTCTAAATAAAATGAACCCCTGGGAATAAACTGTTAGGAGCTCACAGTGCGGTTAAGAAGGCGCCCTTAATGCGTGCTCTTTTGCCCTCTCAGTTTTGAACCAGGTAACCCGAGATAAATTGAGTGAATGGGGTAGTTAGAAGAAAAACCTTGGATATAATCGAGTTGATGTATACCTTGAGACCCATATATTCTAACCAGTCTGCAGGATAACGTTACGGTAAGTATTTTGTATGAATGATGACGTGATCATATGATGTTGTGGAGATGAGAAATAAATTTTTGTGTTCAGGTTGATAATCAATGAAGTGTTGGATTGTGGTAATCGCGAGCGTGAAAATAATTGCGACTTGATGATATTTATCTGGATGGATGTTGAATGATGTGTTGATAGTACTATTATGTCTAGTGATATGCGGTTATGTGATCCCGAAGCCATGCTAGTATAGTATTGTGATAGTAATCAGAAACACTATTGAATTGCATGTTTCTAGTCATAGCAATCGTGATTTAGATGTAAGGAGTAGATCGAGATGCGAAGGGATTCTATGGGGGAGATGTTACGAAGGTACACAGTGTGAGATTTAAGTTAGGATGGGTTAGTATCGATAGTGTGGTTGTAAGAGCTTGGAACATAGTAAATGAGTGACCTAGCGCTGAAACACGTTTGTTTGATTTTACTCTCGAATTGATCTTACTGCCATTTCTTTTCTGTCTATTGCCTATGGATGAAAATTTTATGAGAGATAGCCTCGTGAGTTAATGTTCATTTGGCGTTGGTTTAATGCTTATAGGATATACGGATTAGGAGTAATAAATATTTTAGTGGGCTGTGGTCAGGAAGTTCCTGTGCAGTGATGTTTTGACCAACGATTTTGTAAAAATCCTCATTTAAATTGTATTAATAATTTTTGCATAATTCCAACTCCATCGATCAGAAGATTCGTATATGTTTTCAAATTGATAAGTCACGAAAATTCTTGATATCTCTATATTAAATGGTAAGTTTTGCAAACTGACCCAAGTTTCGGACCAATTGCTGTCACATACTTGTTTGGACCAACTGAGTTGTAAAATCCTTTAAAAAATTGAATTCTTGTGCTTTAGACCTAATTCTTTTTCCCCTGTGCTTTTAACTCTCCGTATGTTATAAAAGTAATATGAATCAAATTCTAATCGAACGGTTATTTGTTCGTGGTCTTTGGAAGTTACAACGTGAATCGTGACTTGTAAAATGTGCGTTCTATGTTGAGTTCTCATACAATTGTTTGGTTATTTCATGAGCCTTATTAATGTGACCTTATAATGTTTTTATATGATGATAGTAGCACGCATGTTCAGTAGTTATGTATCTTAACAAGTGATAGAATTAAAGTTTAGTTGATAACATTGTTGACATGATAGTATGAGTGAAATTGAATAGCTTAAATTGATTCTTAATCGAGGGTGGAATATTTTATACGAGTCCAGTTGTTTGCATATTTTATATATGTTTGGCGTGTTGTAATATCTCTGGTGTGTTCATCATATGTGTATAGTGGTCGGATATACATAAATATAAAACTATATTATCATATCTTGGTAAATTTGGTGGCGTTAAATGTTAACTTGATTGTTCTAATACACTCGCATGAATATTTATAATAATTATGTTTAAATGTTTACACATGGATGAAAGTAATGAGTATGTCTAAATGTTCACACATGTAGAATGTCATCTGAGTTCTAATGTCTTTCATGTGAGTTGTGTGCCTATAGTTATACTTATTACCTTCATCGCATTAAATTATTTCAGTTGAACCTAGACCTATGATATGATAATAAAATAGTGTTGTTGTTCCTTATTGGATATGTTCATAGTTGTATTGTCATGAAATGCTAAGGTGATTATTTTGACGGAATTTTTTTTTCTTATGTCAGCTATGTTGACCAATTATAATGAGATAACCCTTTGATGATTCACATGTTATGCGTATGTTTAAATGATAGTCGTTATAGTTATGTTTAATTGAGCCGCGAGTTGCCTATTTGTTCAAACCGTGCAAACCAGAGAACTTTTTCACCTTGCTAATATTTTGTCATATATAATGTTTTACAAGTTATATGATGGTATATGTACATGTTTAAGTTGTTTATGCGATATCTTTCGTTTTGCTGAAAATGAATTATACTGAGTTGCTGGACACAACTGAACGATATGGTTGCTAAAATGTTAAACACATGGGCGATATGGAAGTAGTGTAGTGTTGTCATGGATCATATGTTGTAATTTTTATTGGGAAATATGTTTCTAGAATTTATATCATACAAACTGACTAACTCATGTTGCGTGTCTGATGGGTCAATTGGTTTTGATTATGTGTTATGTTTTCTATGGTTTCAAAGTGTTTAAGTAGTGCATATGCACCGCATGTTCTAATACTCCTGGTGATTGTTTAGTAGTAGGGCAGAATGAATGCGCATATGGCTCAATTGTTCGGAATTAGTAATAGTTTTGACTTGGGAAAGGAATTTGGTGGGGTCAATGTTAGATTGTATGCTGATATACGTGTATCCTCGTGGTTGATCTTTCTAAGGTTGTTGTTCTCTGGTAGATAATGCGAACTGTGATAATCTTGAGTTGGCCAAAACCCTGGTATTACAATGACTACTCGAAAACTTGTTATATAACTTTCGCACACTTAAACCTCGTGAATGTATCCTCTATCTTAACACCCTTCTACGGTAGCATCCTTGTGTCTTAATTTCTTTAACTTCCCACTTTGTAGGATGGATCCCTACAATGTACACCCGCGAGACTGTTACATGTCACTTGATGCTGACTTCAATGAGCATTGTGAGAAACTTTGTGCTGCCATGGACAAGTATGGCCATAATGGACACCCTGAGTACTTAACTAATACTCAGTTAAGAGCGTATACCCTTATCGATACTATCCCTGACTCTGGCATACTAAAGGACAGCAAACACTTCTATATGAGAGAGTTGTCCACCCATTGCATGAGGTTATGCCGTGACCCCAATTACTGCGGCGGGGCCAGTTACCCGCCCGAGCATACCTTTGACTTTATATCAGGCGACCTGAGATACGAATTTTATGCTAATGTACCTGATGCCGAAAGTACGACTGAACCACCCAAACCAGACCTTGGGGAAGAGGTGAACCAGGAAGGGAATGACATAGAAGTCACCAGAATCAGAGTAAGCGTGACCTAAGGACTATTAGGTTAGAGCTAGTAACACCATGATCGGCCTGTTATGAAACCGTGCAAACCTTTGGCTCCGTCCTTGCTGTTCTTTTAGTTTGATGTTGTGTTTTTAAGTTAAGCATGAGCTAAGTAATAAGTGTTACTTGTTGACAATCAGTTAATTCCATAATAAAACCTTGTTTTCGACTTTAATGTTAATGTACAGTCTCTTATCATGTGTTCTTTTCTGTTATATGTTGTTGACAGTGATTTTGTTGCATACGTATATGAAAGTTGAAAAGAGGTTACGAGGACGTAACCATGTTTTTAGTTGGGTAGGATTATAAAATCTTAATGTTATGTTGCACTTGTTTATAGATTGTGGTTTGATTAAGTTGATGTTTCGTTGTGTGGTACCCATGCAAATGAGTTCTCTATGTTGTGTTCTTTGTGGTTTGATTAAGTTGATGTTTCGTTGTGTGGTACGCATGCAAATGAGTTCTCTATGTTGCGTTCTTACTTCTGTTAGTTGGTTGATGTGTAAGAGAAGCATGTAGTTAAACTACTGGTATGGTGCTCTAATAGGTTGAGGTGAACAACGGCAGTAGGATGATGGAATGATTCGTGGTGATATGTTTGCATGAAGTAAGTTCCGGGACGTAACTTTCTTTTTAGGAGGGTAGAATGTAACATTTTGTTTTAACATTTTGTTTTATGGACCTAAGTTCATGAGTTCTTATACTGGGGAATCTGTTTTGGTATCCACGGTGATGTTGGAGGTGTGATAGATGAGCGAACTTCGGGACGAAGTTCATTTTAAGGGGGGAAGACTGTAATACTCCGTATTTTATATTACTATTTAAGTCGAGTAATTGTTTAGTCGATAATTACGTTAAGTTATTTTACTTGACTCGCGTTGTATCGTAAGATCGAGTTGTTTTGTAAGTTAATTGAGACGGGTTTACATGGAATTCGAGATGTGAGCTAACCCATTTACCCTCGACCCATTGGAGTTTACCCAATAACATGTTTAACCCAACACCCAACATCATGTTTTAACCTAATTCTTAACCTAATTTTTACCCTAACACTACACAACCCTCATCTCACCTGCCTCCCTCTTTTCGACGCACACCAACACACACACACACACGATCCTTTCATTTGATTGAAGATTGCTCATCGATTCCAACCTAATTCGATTCCCTGTTTGTAAGTCGATTTCATTCCATTGTTTATACTGTTTTAAAGTCGTCTTTTTCGAAAAGTTTGAAAAGAGAGTCCTGTTTATTTGATGTCTAGTTTATGCATATAAAATCTCATAGTCAAATTCTTTGTGGTTTGTCCTAGGTGATTTATTTATGAACATGTCGCTGAAAAGTCCGCGAATCTGATTTGGTTGTGGAAAATGATTTGAAACCTTAATTTTTATGTCGATTCAGTTATGAGGCTTCTTCATACATAATCTTTGTATAGTCTAGATGATAATAGGATTTGGAATTTCTGAAAAATAATGTTTTAAACTCGTTTTATGAATCAATACTTTTTATGCGACGGTTTCTGTCAGTTTTTGGAAATCAGTCTGGAAACCCTTGATAAGTATGGAATTTGGGAAAAACACGTTAGATATAAATTGTAGCTAAGACTCATGGGGTTCCAATTCAATTGGCCTTGTATCAATTTGATTTTTCTGGAATTAGTTATGTATTTTATTCCGAGTCTGTCATGTGCTGGAAAATCAGGAAAAAAACGTGTTTGTTCTTTAAGTTGATATTCCTATTAAGTTATGATGAGTCTAGGTTATGTGCATGATTATTTGATTGAGTAGGTGGTAATTATATATAATTATGTTATGTAGGTGATGGATATGTGAAGGTTCATAATTGATTGCTTGTGTGAGCTTGGATTGCGAAAAGGTAGGGAAATACACTTGACTTCTTATCGTGTTGTTGAATTGTGTTGACTTGTTTGTGTTTCATATGACCAAATTGTGAACGTGACTTGATTCGTGGTTGTTGATTACGCTATGATATGGTTGACTGAACTGTTCGTGTTGAGTGTGTTATCACAACATTTGGTAGCTGGCATGATTTCATTCATTGATATACATATTGTATTGCATTGTTTACTGTTGAGCATTCATATGCATTGGAGATGGAGGATGTTGAGGTGATGTGGTGTGGTGATGATGATGTTGTGATAAGGCCCAGGCGGGTTCTGCAGGACTTGCCCTGGTGTCCTCGGTGCGAGTCGCGGATCGGCTACGGTCGATATATATAGTCTAGGGGGATCGGTATGGTGGGTTGTCGGGTTATGAGTTATGAGATATGAGTTATGAGTTATGAAATATGAGTTGAGATGGAGATGGAGGTGACGGAGGAGCATGCATATCATATTTTTGTTGTTTCATTGTTTTCCCTACTCAACCTCGTGGTTGACCCTGTGTATTCGTGAACACCTGTGATGAACCTTTTAATGGGGAGCAGACTTGACAGGTTTAAGAGATAGAACGGGAGCTTGATGGGCGTGAGACACTGGATCGGAAGACTTAGTAGCTAGATCATCATTTAGAAGACTATCACTTTTATTTATGTTAGTTCTTTGTATTTTGACGTTAAAGAGGTTTTGTAATAATTAAGTTAAAAATAATTATATAAATTGCTTTGGAGTTTAATTGTTATTCACTACCTCGGGAAACCGAGATGGTAACAGTCCGGTTTATTAGGGAATGTCTTGCTAAAGGCTCCTTCATAAACCGGGGTGTTACACTTAAAACCTCTTTACTAGATCACAACGCAACATATTACATGGAATCACAGATACTAACCTTATGAATATTATCCATATCATGACTCATGAGGTCAGAACCTCACACAAACATTTATACATATCATGGACCCATAATCGAATCTAACTACCCAATGTTGATCACGTAAGTTACCACCTGATAAAGGTTACCTCTCACCCGTGCTTAACTCGTATGCCCCTCCTATTACATTCTCCCATTCGCATAACTACCACTTCCTGACAAATGTAACCATACCATTAATACTCAACTACTAGCACCTGCCTCCTATAACCACATTCCATACCCCCTCACAACCATACATATCAACCCGGCCTCTACTAAAAAATCAACCTCTTTAGAATGGCTATCTTCCCTATTTAACATCATCCATAACCACTAGTGACAACACTACGACACTACCATCTTCCATGAAACTACTCTCTTACTATCACTTCTTAATATAACAATCCCTTTCCTCTCTTAGGTTATCATCCCAAATAACGAACATCAAATCAATCAACAAAATTTACCTCAACATTACTTCCAATTCTATCCTTTATTGCATCGTCGCCTAACTCTCCACCAAAATCTCATATTGTGCAAACACTCTGCCAGTTCTTACTCCTTTAATACCTCGAAACTCACGGCTAACATGTCGTCCTGAACTCCTATATAACTATTAACTCACACCCTCTCATGATGTTATCGTGTATCTTCATGATTCCTTACTTTCATGCCCCATAACTTTGGTCAACGTTCTCCCAACTTACTTCCATCCAATAATACCAATTAATAATTCATCTCCTTCCTTCTTCTACCTAACTCTTTAGTAATCCGATTACCTTCTTGTTGCTCCACAACTCAAATTCCATTAATTCATATCAATATCTTCTCCTTCTTTCTTATCACGAATCCTCTCCCATCATACTACTCACTCACACTTGTAACCATCAAGTCCCCACAACTAACTGTTACCCTTTAATTAGTTGTATCTCCCTTTCGTATCCCTAGAAAACCAACAATTTACCTCATACCATTAATTGCCCAAAGAATTACACATCGTGCTCACCTCTTGATAATCCAAATTCCCAAACTCAGTCACTATCTATAAATCCATGTCGCGACATAACTCCATCTAAGTTCCCTTCTTCTCTATCCCTCTACAACAACCTTTCATTATATATATATTCTTAACCAACACAATCCTAACCATCTCCCTCCATAAATCCTTACACCTCTCAAGTTGTCACTATTCACATCCTTCCTTTCAATCTTTCATTCTCACGTTTCTTTACACTTACATCACCCTGGCCCATATACACTTACTTTTATATAACTCAACACGTGACTATATCAATCCCCATATCTCACAAAACATGCTCCTTGCCTCGATTAGCTCAACAATCTTCCCTTTCTTTTTCCACTATTCCTCACAACCACATATAACACATGTCCTCCCTATCCAACACATATCCCTCATAAGCCGACATTCTCCATATCATAGCATCTAGTAACTTACGTATCAATGAAGATACCTCATTTCTGCACCTCCCGCAAACCATCCGGTGATGATTGGGCCGCATGTTTGATACGCGGAACGATTTGTGACAGTTCGTAAGTTTATCGTCAAGTGATTGCTCAAACACTGATGTCTACCTCTTAGTTGTCATCTACGCGCCGATACGGTCGTTTTGACAGTAATTAGAGTACATTTGGAGTCCGGGCCTAAAACCGTCTTCATTTTCTGATAACCGTTAAATCCCGAGTCAGAATGTTCTGGAATGTTCCGGATATTTCTATTCCATATTTTATAATATTTCACAATCTTTTAATCTTTGGTAAACAATTTCCCGTAATATTCATACAAAATATTAAGGAAAACCAAATTATCCTGTCATTCCACAATTTAAACACGGAAATCTTTCTTCCGCAGGAGGAAACCACCTGGGAACAGACGCAGCAGGTGCTGCGCCTCTTCCAAGAGACGCAGTGACTGCTGCGCCTCTTCCCAGGTCCTTTTCTGCGTATTTTTCGTATCTTTTTCATATCTTTCCGAGATTCACTTCCAAAGTCTCTCAGAAAACCCTATTCCTTCACGTGATTAGTATAAATAGAGACCTTCGGTCTCACATATTTCTCACACGAGTGTTCGCCCTTCTCTTCTCCCTTTGCATCCTAGACCACGTTCTTACTTTTTGGCGTCTACGTGCTTGAACATTCGACCACGTAAGCTCGAATCCTTCTGAGTACCAGCCTCGTTTGCATGACCGACCAATTTGACCAACTCCACAATTAATCAACTTAACTAATCTTAATCGTTTTCCTCTTACGAGGGCACTTTCGTTACATTCGAGTCGAGCATCACTAATCGTAAACTTAGTTCATCTGTTTTCGTCAAACATGTAAGTCTGAGGGTGTCAATCTCTCTTTTATTATTGTTATTTACTTTTTGTATCACTAATATAAGATTTATGTCGAAAACATCTCTTAAAACCGATTTATAAAACCTCGTTTAAAACCCTTTTTACGGATTACCAGAAGATAACCGTCGAGAAAGGACGCAGCAACTACTGCGCCTCTTCGAAGGAGCGCAGTGTTTGCTGCGCCTCTTCGTGAGGCTGCCGCAGTTCCTGCTTCCTTTCTTCTTCCTTCGTCCTCTGTAATTCGTCTTCTTTATTTGTTTTCGTTTGTTTTCTTTAATTCTTTGTTACAATAACATAATCTTCTCACATGTATATTATTTATCATTCATTAGTATATAATTCGTCATTAAATCCGACTTGAATCCCTTATAATCTCATATTTGCGGGTTTTCGTCATTAAAATCAATGCGGGTTGTAGAAGTTCAATTCGTTCATATTGAGTTTCTGGAATTCGACTTTTGATATATTTTCATCTGTCTATTGTCATATTCATCGCATATTTGTCATTAGTTTGTCATTAATTCGTTGTGTCTAACCTAATTAGTTCACTAATCAATCGTTCATCCATGTAATTAATTCGTTTACTTCGTCTTTTCCATGTTTCGTTGCTTTTATGACTCGTTCATATGTAATTAATGAACAAAATCACTTTCATCCGAGTAAATATATTAATTAATCCTTAAAATCACCAATTAATGTTAACGATTTGCAGTTTCGGCTTCACAGCCAGAACTCACCCTTGGAACAGACGCAGCAACTGCTGCGCCTCTTCCAAAGGGCGCAGTCCTGCTGCGCCTGTTCCAGGTTGATTTCTGTCTATGAACTTCTGTTCTGCCTTGACCTAGTTTAATTAATCTACGTGTAATTAACTATTAACCGTATTATCGTCTACTGTTTCTGTTCGTTAATTCCTTTATTCATTCTTTTTCCCAAATTATCCGTTTTAAAGGTATTTTAACCATAAATCGCTAAACTCATTGTAATTATTGTAATTTTTATTATTGTTATTTTTCTTTATTGTATTTATCGTTGTATTTTGTATCATTTGTATGTTTTCACATGTAATTGAACATAAATTCCTACTTTGACTAAATTGTTTGCTAATTAATTGTCCACCGACTTAGTCTAATTCTCACATGCTAGGATTAAAACTTGGATGTTGCATTGAATGCATATAATCGACGATACATCAAGTATAGACGATTTCCCTAATCATTAGGAGAGGCCGCTATCGAGGCGGGCGGGATTAGGTGTTCGATCAAAAGAGCTTCCTAATACGTACCCTCACCCCTTACTCCAGATCTCTGTGAACATCCGTGTTCATTGGCATCCAAGAGAGTCATTCTAGACATAGAATGCTAAGGGTAACGATTGCTTGGTGTTCATGTCACTACTTTTTGTCTTGACATGACACGAGGTATTCGAACGGTTCCAATTTCCCATAAAAATTGGTGGCGACTTCACAAATGCAAACGCTTGTTTCCCAAGCGCCCCCGTGGCCCCATGTCCATAGTTTGGCGACTCCACTAGGGATAATACACTTACGTGTAGCCAAAAGGGTGAAACTTGAACAAGGTTAGGGAATAGTTTGTACAAGACAATTGTCAGTTTTCATAACTCGGTCTTCCTAGACCGTTTTATTCGGCCTTCCTAGGCCCAACCCAACCCATTTGACCAATCGTCCCGTCTAAACGGTCCTAATTCTTATTTGGGCCCAAGAATGGATAGCGATTGACGTCATCCATACCATGATGCTTACTCTTGTTTGTATCAAGGACCTTCACTACTTGAGGAAATGGACTAGGAATCGGCCTTACTCTTGTTTGGTACGAGCCTCTCCACAGACTTTGGATTTGATTGTTCGGTATGGCAACCCGCCCCTTAAACCAAAACCCTTTTAAATGCACTCAGCATCCCGTTATAATGCTTGTACAAATGTTTGTACTTTACATGATCATCATTTCTAAACGAAACCATGACGATTTTTGTAAAAATCAATATCCCTTTTTTAAATGAAAATTTCGAAAAGGCCCATAAATAGCGCAAAACCGAGTCGAAACTCTGTCCGTTTGTCGAGTCAAAATTCGGGCCCAAGCCCATTTCAAAACCTCACTTCGAGTCCACTCCTACAACTACACTATAGTTGACTAGGATACACATTTTCAAACTTTGTCTTTTCTTCAAAACTCACTCAACACAAGTGGCACACACCCACTTCACAAGTCAAAACATTTCTTCTCTTAGTAAGTGTGTTAGGATGGTCGATCGTGTTTTGATTCGTCGTTGATCTCTTATCCATTTTTCAAGATGCCTGAAATAAGTGACGTGAACTTCAATCAACTTCAAGATGGTAATGATCGAATCCTAGCCGCGCTAGCTCAAATCCAAGTTACCCAAGACCAAGTGTATGATCGCCTTGACACCATCGAGGGCCGGATCTACGTCGTAGAAATGAGGATTCCTCCTCGAGAAAGTGAAGTCGTTGATGACTTCGTGAATTACTTCAGGGACGACAGCCCTCCCATGGGTGTGACTGCAGCTAAGAAAAGGCTCCAATACTTGGAGGAGCAATTGATGTATCTTAAAGGGGATGACATTTATAGGGAGAATAATCGCAAGTATGAGGCCGTCAATTCCAAATTGCCAACCAACTTCAACATGACGGATATACCTAAATTCAAGGGGCATGAAAACCCTTTGAACCACATCCGTGCCTTCAAGGATTACATGTCTATCAAAGGCATCAAACCCGAGATGTTCTTAAGGATCCTTCCTTCATCTCTTGACACCATCCCAAAGCAATGGTTCTACTTTTTAGAACACAAGAAAATCGCCACTTGGGAAGATGCCGCAATCGAGTTTTCTAAGCAATATGCGGATAATGCTGAGATCCAAGTTAACATGCGCACTTTAGAGGTTCTTACCCAAAATGACAAAGAAGGATTCACCGACTTCCCAAGTAGGTGGAGGAAGACTAGTACCCAACTAGTTGAACGCCCGGATGAGGATACCCTTGTGGAGAAGTTCGTGGATAGTCTCAAACCCATCTATGCCAATCATTTGAGGTACCAAAACATCAAAACTTTCAAGGACTTAACCGTACTAGGAACAAGGATTGAAGATGACATCCGTAAAGGGCTCTTGTCCAAAATGGTAGGTCGAGGATATCAAGGCTCAACAAGTCGTTCTTACGGCTCCACTAGCAAGACCGATGAAGTTAACCTTCTTGAGCCATCCAAGAAGAGTACCCCACCAAGGAAATTCACAAATCTTGGGGACACTTACTCCAATGCTCTAAAGAGGTTAATGAAACAAGGCAAACTCCAACCCATAGGACCTACTCCCGAACCCGAAAAGAAATCCAAATTCTGGGACGAGAACTCGTACTGTGAATACCATAGGGATAAGGGGCATTGATGCGTGTCATTTATATGATGTTTTACACCTCATTTTACACGCATTTCAGAGCTCATTTATGTAGTTTATGCTACTATTCTCCCTATTTCCGTCTACTTTCGTGTTTTTGTACATTATTGCAGAAATGTGAAGAATCGAGCGGAAATCGAGCCGAATCCGTCCTCGAGTACTTTGCATTGCATTTAACATGAAGTATTTACTCAAGAAATGAACTTGGTGCGTATATCGAGGCCTGAAAGATAACTTTATGAAGAATTTAGAAGCCAAGTACCAGCTACTTCAGTCGATCGGCTGACCTTTATGGTCGATCGACCAGAGCACGAAGATCAGAGGCCACTGTTCAGCACAGACCAGTCGATCGACTGCCTTGCATGGTCGATCGACCATAATACGAGCTGATGCGCAAATTAAAGAAATAGAACGAAAATTCCAAAGCCCATTGTATATTAGGTTTAGGAATAAGTGTTACGTGATTTTTCTATATAACGTAACCTGCTCATTCTGATACAATCATCCAGTTTTCATTAAGTTTTAGTTTATCATTAATAATTAGGGTTCTTAAGATTATTATTTTTTCATCAATAAAGTTTCTGTTTTGCATTCGGTTTTGATCTTTCCTTTACAATTCCTCTATACGGTATTCTTCTGTCCCATTATTCAGTTTATTGCTTTCATTCGTAGTATAGAATTGCTAGGTTAGATCTCCCGAAACCAAATTATTGTTTTATGTTAATTGTTCATTTAATTAATTTAAGTATGAATTCGAATGTTTTAATCGTTAAATTTATTGTTGTCATTATTTCTAGTATGAGTAGCTAAATACCCTGTGCTAGGATGTAGGGAATCTGTAGAAGTAGGCGGCATTAGAATAGTAGACCAGAAATCGCGCCATGGTCGATCGACTGGGTTCCCTGGTCGATCGACTGGCCACGTGAGTTTTACCTTCGTTTTAATTAATTTAATTGCTATGTTTGACGAATCGAGTGCACGCGACTAGTTGAATGCTTAGGAATTGACCGACCCAATAAAGATCGAAAGATAGGGAAGGGAAATAGCCTACCTAATTGAGACGACTAGATTAATGAGATCGAAAGATGAGTTAATTTAGCCCTTTTAGTCACTTTTCAGGACGAAAGTTAGTATTAATGATATTAGGGACCTGTAGCGAGATCGAAAGATGCTACCTGTTGAGAATGGACCGAGAGGACTTCTTATTTTCCCGTCTCACGTGGTTGGTTTAGACCTACCTAGTATACTGCCGCCGAAACTATAGTGAACCGACCATCTTAGCACCCCTTTTATTATTTGATTTCATCCGTTTACTTAGTTTACTTTTCTTTTATTGCTTTAGCTATAGAACAACTCAAATCAACCCCCCACACACTGTTATCTTTAGACTAAAATCAGACAACTAATAATTGCATCACCTCTTTGTGGTTCGACCCTGACTGCCACTAGCTATAGTAGTAGTTTGGACTATAAATATTATTTTTGGTGCACACAACGACGGACATCAAATTTTGGCGCCGTTGCCGAGGAAGCAATTGTTTTAAATTTTTAGTTGTTTCTATTTTTAGTCTTTCTCTTAGTTTAAGGGACATCTGTTCCTTAAACTATTCTTATATTCTATTTGTAGTTTTTTCTTATGCGCAGGTCACAGGGTGGTGAACTACTACCGTTCAATCCTGAGATTGAGAAGACGTTGCGTGAGTTGAGACGATCATCTAGAGTATTGCCGACAGAGGAAGAGCTGAGTACTCTGTCTAGTTACTACGAGAACGAGCTTTTTGAGGAGGATCCACCTTCGTCACCTATTTCTACTTCTTCAGCTGAGACCGTCACATCTCCAGACATGGCTGAAGAAGCGAGTATAGCTTGATCACTCGAGCCGACGGTGAGAATCTCTATAAGGGATTCGCATTACCAGGGACGGATAGAAAATTCGAGCCGAAACCGTCCTATATCAACTTGGTTGAGAGAAACCAATTCGGGGGAGCTGTAAATGAAGATGCAGCTAAGCACATGGAGACATTCATTGATTACTTCTATTCCATACCCCCACCAACCGGTGTGACCCAGGACCAGGTGAAGGAAACTATGTTTATATTCTCTCTTCGTGATGCTGCAAGGGAGTGGTACCGAGACCTGGATCGAGCTGCTAACGGGATCACTGATTGGAATTTGCTGGCCCTGGCATTCTACAAGAAATATTTCTCTGCCTCGAAGACAAATCCCATTAGAGCTCAGATCACGAGCTTTAAACAGGGTCCTGATGAGAACTTTCATGAGGCGTGGGTCCGTTTCAAGAAGCTGGTGCGAACTATTCCGCACCATGGGTTTGAGAAATGGAGCCTATGCAATCAATTTTATAATGGGCTCTATGACGATCAGAGGGCTATCCTGGATGCGGCAGGAAATGGTAGATTCCAGGAGAATGTTGGAGAGACTAAGGGGTGGAAAATTATTGATGATTTGGCCACCCATAAGGCTGAGTATGGAAATTCCAGGGGAAATCAAAAGAGAAGTGCTGAATCCCCTTCTGTAGCTGCATTAGAGGCTCTTACGGCGAGATTTGATAAGTACGAGTTGGGAGGAGCTTCAAAAGGAGGGATCTATCATGTGAATGCTGTTTCAGATGGTCCTTTTGTCTGCAAAAGATGTGGAGGAGAAGGACATGTTTCAGACAACTGCAGTATTTTCTATGAGTCTTGTGCTGCCTTTCAACATTATAGGCAGACAAACACTTACTTTGAGCCGAATGTCCATCCGAATTTGAGGTGGAGTAGCCAAAATGTCCTAAATCCGACTCCACCTCCACAGCAGCAGCAGCAGCAGAGTTATGTGCCCCCTCATAAGCAGCAGCAGCCATATCAAAAGCCTCCGTATGTTCCCCAACAGCAGCAGCAGTCCCAAGGTTCCGAATTTGCCGAATTGAAAAATTTGTTGCTGAAAGAGTCTCAAGCTAGAGAGGCCGGGATGAAGATGTTAGAGAGCCAAATTGCTCAATTGGCTAGCAAGAGTGCAACTCGAGCTCCGGGACATTTACCGTCGCAGACGGATCAAAAGGAGACCCTTAATGCCATCACCTTGAGGAGTGGGTCCACCCTTGAGGGGCCCGTTATGGTCGAGGAAGCTACTGAAAGAGATGAGGCGGAACCAAGTAAGAAGAAGGCAGTGACGAACAATGGCAAGAAAAAGACGTCTACCAGGTATGTCAGTCGATCGACTGACATACCCAGTCGATCGACCACTCCGCGAAGTGAAACAGCTTCTATTCCTTTAGAAGTCAGTCGATCGACTGACATGCATGGTCGATCGACTGACAACGCTGCTGATGTTGAGTCTTTTCGTCTTCCAATGCCAAATAACTTGAGGGACCACTTGTTTCGGGGTACGACTACTCCGAAAATATTGAGGGAAGACCCAAATGCTGATGGGTCAGTCCCGGTTCCAAAGTATGACCCGATGACGATTAATTGATCATTTTTGAGACGGTCTGAAGAGGGGTCAAGCTACAACAAAGAGAAGGTAGTGGATTTTCAGCCTAAGTCCACCGATGCCGGCATGAGAAACCTAGAGGAGAGGGCTAAGTTACTTCTTTCAGCCCCCTATCCAAAAATATTGGTGCCGACGAAGGAACATGTATCATTTAACAAATTTGAAAATGTTATTCGTAGCTTAAACGTACAAGTTCATTTTCTTGAGTTAGTTAATCAAGTGCCTGCTTACATGAAATTTATGAAGCAACTTTTGTCTAAGAAGAAGTCACTTGAAACTGTGCATTCTGTCGCACTAACTGAGGAGTCTGTAGATACCTCATTTCTGCACCTCTCGCAAACCACCCGGTGATGATTGGGCCGCATGTTTGGTACGCGGAACGATTTGTGACAATTCGTAAGATTATCGTCAAGTGATTGCTCAAATATTAATGTCTACCTCTTAGTTGTCATATACGTGCCGATACGGTCGTTTTGACAGTAATTAGAGTACATTCGGAGTCCGGGCCTAAAACCGTCTCCATTTTATGATAACCGTTAAATCCCGAGTCAGAATGTTCTGGAATGTTCCGGATATTTCTATTCCATATTTCGTAAATTTTATCTTTTGGTAAACAATTTCTCGTAATATTCACATAAGATATTAAGGAAAACCGAATTATTTCCGTCCTACCATAACTCAAACACAGAAATCTTTCTTCCGCAGGAGGAAACCCCTTGGGAACAGACGCAGTCAGTGTCGCGCCTCTTCCAAGAGACGCAGTAGGCGCGCGCCTCTTCCCAGTGCCCTTTCTGCGTATTTTCGTATCTTTTTCATATCTTTCCGAGATTCACTTCCAAAGAGTCTCCGAAACCCTAATTCCTCCACGTGATTAGTATAAATAGGAGCCTTCGTTCCTCATATTTCTCACGCGAGTGTCCGCCCTTCTCTTCTCCCTTTGCATTCTAGACTTTGTTCTTACTTTTTGGCGTCTACGTGCTTGAACATTCGACCACGTAAGCTCGGATCCTTCTGAGTACCAGCCTCGTTTGCATGACCGACCAATTTGACCAACTCCACAATCAATCAACTTAATTAATCTAATCGTTTTCCTCTTACGAGGGCACTTTCTTTGCATTCGCGTCGAGCATCACTAATCGATATCTTAGTCCTTCTCGTTTCGTCAACATGTAAGTCTGAGGGTGTAATCTCTCTTTCATTTATTGTATTTATTTCTTGTAATCGTCATTGTAAGGTTTATGTCGAAAATATCATTAAAACCGATTTCTAAAACCATGCTTTAAAACCTCTTTTTACGGATTTCCAGTAGATAACCGTCGAGAAAGGACGCAAAGAATCGCCGCGCCTCTTCGAAGGAGCGTTAGCACTGTTGCGCCTCTTCGTGAGGCCGCCGCAGATTCGCTTCCTTTCTTCTTCGTTAAATCCCTCTCGTTATTCGTCAAACTTTTATTTGTTTCGTTTGTTTGTCATTTCTTCATCATGATAGCATATAATTCACATGTATATTATAATCATCATCATTAATATGTTTTAATCATCACAAATCCGACTTAAATCCCTTATAATCCAATATTTGCGGGTTTTCGTCATTAAATTCAATTCCGGGTTATAGAGATTCAATTCATCAATATTGGGTTTCTGAAATTCGTCTTTGATATAGTTTCATCTGTCTTTTGTCGTATTTATCACATATTCGGCATTAATCCATCGCGTTTAACTTAATCAATTGATTTAATTTGTTTAGTTTGTTAATATCTTTCACTCCTGTAATTAATCCATCTTATATTAATTCGTTTAATTCCGTCTTATTCATGTTTTATCGTTTCTATGACCCGTTCATATGTAAATAACCTACTAATCACTTTCATCCGAGTAAATAATTTTAATCGACCATTAAATTCACCAACGAGTATTAACAACGCGCAATTCCGGCTCCGGCGAGAATTCAGGTCGAACAGACGCAGAGATCTGCTGCGCCTATTCCAAAGGACGCAGCTACGATGCGCTGTTCAGCTGAATTTCGTCACGAACTCCGTTTTCGCTTTGACTTAGTTAATTAGTCTACGTATAATTGACTATTATTCGTACTATCGCTTCTCGTTTCGCATTCGTAACTCTTTCTTTTATTCTTTTTCTGAAATTATCCGTTTTAAAGGTATTTTCGACATAAATCGCCTATTCCTTTGTAATTATTTTAATTTTTCATTATTGTAATTTTCTTTATTGTATTTATCATTATTTCTAATGTCATTTGTATGTTTTTCACATGTAATTGAACATAAATCCCAACTTCGACCCAATTGTTTGCTAATTAACTGTCCACCGACTTAGTCTAAATCTCACATGCTAGGATCAAAACTTGGATGTTGCATTGCATGCATACAACCGATGATATATCAAGTACGAATAACTTCCCTAATCATTAGTAGAGGCCGCTATCGAGGCGGGCGGGATTAGGTGTTCGATCAAAAGAGCTTCCTAATACGTACCCTCACCCCTTACTCCAGATATCTGTGAACACCCGTGTTCATTGACATCCACGAGAGTCATTCTAGACATAGAATGCTAAGGGTAACGATTGCTTAGTGTTCATGTCTCTACTTTGTGTCTTGACATGACACGAGGTATTCGAACGACTCCAATTTCCCATAAAAATTGGTGGCGACTCCATACGAAAATGCAAACGCTTGTTTCTCTTTTCCTCCCAAGCGCCCCCGTGGGCCCCCGCTGTCCACAGTTTGGCGACTCCGCTGGGGATAATACACTTACGTGTAGCAAGGGTGAAACTTGAACAAGGTTAGGGAATAGTTTGTACAAGACAATTGTCGGTTTTCATAACTCAGTCTTCCTACACCGTCTTATTCGGCCTTCCTAGGCCCAACCCAACCCATTCGACCAATTGTCCCGTCTAAACGGTCCTAATTCTTATTTGGGCCTAAGGATGGATAGCGATTGACGTCATCTATACCATGATGCTTACTCTTGTTTGTATCAAGGGCCTTCACTACTTGAGGAAATGGACTAGGAATCGGCCTTACTCTTGTTCGGTACGAGCCTCTCCACAGACTTCGGGTTTGATGGTTCGGTATGGCAACCCACCCTTTAAACCAAAACCCTTTTAAATGCACTCAGCATCCCGTTATAATGCTTGTATAAATGTTTGTACCTTACGTGATCACCACTTCTACACAAAACCATGACGATTTTTTCCAAAAATCAAAACCCATTTTCAAACAAAATTTCGAAATAGGCTTTTAATTAGCGCAAAATCCGGTCAAAACTCTGTCCGTTTGTCGTGTCAAAATTCGGGCCACAAGCCCATTTCAAAACCTCACTTCGAGTCCACTCCTACAACTACACTACAGTTGACTAGGACACACATTTTCAAAAACCTTGTCTTTCTTCAAAGCTCACTCAACACAAGTGGCACACACCCACTTCACGAGTCAAAACATTTCTTTCTTTTAGCAAGTGTGTTAGAATGGTCGATCGTGTTTTGATTCGTCGCTGATCTCTTATCCAGTTTTCAAGATGCCTGGATCCAGCGAAACAAATCTCCACCAACTTCAAGATGGTAATGATCGAATCCTAGCCGCACTAGCCCAAATGCAAGTCACCCAAGACCAAGTCTATGACCGCCTTGAACTCATTGAGGGCCGTATCTATGCCGTAGAGGGAAGGTTGCCTCCTCATGAAAGTGAAGTAATAGGTGACTCTGATAATGAATCCAAGGATGAAAATCCTCTCATGGGGATGACTGTAGCTGAGAAAAGACTCCAATACTTAGAGGAGCAATTGATGTACCTTAAGGGGGATGACATTTATAGGGAGAATAATCGCAAGTATGAGGCCGTCAATTCCAAATTGCCAACTAACTTCAATATGACGGATATCCCTAAATTCAAGGGACACGAGAACCCTTTGAACCACATACGTGCCTTCAAGGATTACATGTCTATCAAAGGCATCAAACCCGAGATGTTCTTAAGGATCTTTCCTTCATCTCTTGACAATATCCCAAAGCAATGGTTCTACTCCTTAGATCACAAGAAGGTCGCTACTTGGGAGGATGCCGCAATCGAGTTCTCTAAACAATATGCGGATAATGCCGAGATCCAAGTAAACATGCGTACTCTAGAGGTTCTTACCCAAAATGACAAAGAAGGATTTACCGACTTCCTAAGTAGGTGGAGGAAGACTAGCACCCAACTAGTTGAACCCGGATGAAGCTACCCTTGTGGAGAAGTTTGTGGATAATCTCAAACCCATCTATGCCAATCATTTGAGATACCAAAACATCAAAACTTTCAAGGACTTAACCGTACTAGGGACAAGGATTGAAGATGACATCCGTAAAGGACTCTTGTCCAAAACGGTAGGTCGAGGATATCAAGGTTCCACAAGTCGTTCATATGGCTCTACTAGCAAGACCGATGAAGTTAATCTTCTCGAGCCATCCAAGAAAAGTATCCCACCAAGGAAATTCACAAATCTTGGGGACACTTACTCCAACGCTCTAAAAAGTTTAATGAAGCAAGGTAAACTCCAACCCATCGGACCTACTCCCGAACCAGAAAGGAAGTCCAAATTCTGGGACGAGAATTCGTACTGCGAATTCCATAGGGGCAAGGGGCACGACACAGAAAAATGCTACAAGTTGAAAAACGTGCTTCAAGACATGATTGAAGATGGTCGACTACCAATACCACCGGGAGGTAAGCCCAACAACACTGAGAATCCTCTTGGAGTTCTAGCGATCACAAGTGATGAATCTACCTTAGATTGCTCACACCTCATTTCTCCATGCGAAAATGAAATTTATGCAATCGAGAATGAAGGGCTCTACTCTTCTATCTCCCCTACCATTTCCGACTTCATCACATGGGCAAGGAGTGTAGATAGACAAGTTTAGAAATTAGAAAACATGGTGACAACTCTACATGATCCCAACACAACACCCGAAGAACATGTGCCACTAATCTTCTCTCAAAATACTACTATGCAAGAAGTAATCACCGTGGTTGATAAACTAGTTGACCAAATCATACGACTAGAAGGTGATATCATGAGAATGAGAGAGCTAACTGCAATCAATGGAGTTTGGGCCGACGATGACGAGGACGAGTATCTCACTGAAAACTCCCTAGTCAAAGAAATAGTCCAAAATGGTGAAGACCAAGATGTGGACCACCTAACTCGTTCGGGTCGTCCATATCAAAGCACTACTCAAAATGGTCTAACCAACGTCATCACACCAAGTGACAACGAAGATGACTCCACTGATCATTTGCTCAAGCAATTACAGAAGACAAAGGCTGATCTTTCAGTCTGGCAATTAGTAGCAAGCTCATTCCCACATCGCCAAGCTTTACTACAAGCTTTGGCCAAACTAAATGTAGCATATAACTCCACTCCTGAAGATGTAGTCAACTTGGTCTTCCAAGACTCACCGAAGCTAAGTAATCCTATTACTTTCTCGGACGAAGATTTGCCACCTTTTGGCGCTAGTCACAACCTTGCTCTATACATTACTGTTATTTGTCTAAAGAAGAATGTGCCAATGACCTTGGTGGACGATGGCTCTGCAGTCAACGTCATACCCCTCAAAACGGCATACAAGCTAGGCATGAAAGAGTCGGATTGGACCCCTACCAATCAAGGTGTGCGTGCGTATGACGGTACACGACGAAAGGTGGTAGGACTTGTTAACCAAACCATAGCCACAGGGCCAATCGAACGAAAGGTTAACTTCCAAATAGTGGACATCGAAGCTTCCTTCAACATACTTCTGGGAAGGCCGTGGATTCACGCTTCCAAAGCGGTAACATCCACCCTTCATCAAAAGATCAAAATCCCACTAAATGGCAAAGTAGTGACGATCACTTCGTCATCCATCAAGGCAATAATCGAAAAACAGTCGAACAATCAAGTCCTTGCAGATCCCGTATATGAACTTGGGGGCTTCCAAAGCGTGAGCGTCATAGAAAGCGAGTTGGCACCCTTATACTATGATCCCTACTCCAACTTGGTGGTCAACCACATACTCAAAGCCCAGGGATATTTCCCCGGAATGCCTTTAAACCCTACTCGAATAAACACCTTCGCACCATACAAGGAAGGCAACTCAAAGAGGATACCACTTGGACTAGGGTACAAACCCACAAAAGAGGAGGTTCTCGAAATGCTTGCCCAAGTCCAAAACCGTAAGCACGTAGGAGTCCAAATGCGACCCTATCTCCCTACTTTAAATGGGTACTTTGTTCAAAGAAGGAAGTCTAGAACTCTTTCACGGATTTCCCGAACCTTGGCATTATCTCCAGAGGAAGCTAGCCGGAATCGAGATCTTTCACGATTGCTACTTTATCCCTCCAGAAATGGTTCCTACCGTCAAAACCCGTCAAGCACCTTGCTTAGACGAACAAGCTGTTAGCCTATTGTTTGGAGAAGATTGATTCGTTAGGGCCGCGCAGGATGAGATCATTACCATGATACTTCAAGACGATCGCTTCAACCCCACCGCGTTAATCACAGAAACCAACGCAAGACAGCATAAAGGATGGAGAAAATCAATCAAATGGACCAATAATTAAGGAAGACTCTTCAAGCTCACCACTGGAGAAGGAGAGATATTCAAAGGAGAACCAGAAGACGATGAGTTCGAGTCGGAGTCGGAGTCAGAGTCGGAGTCTAGAGAAGTCATTAGAGAGTCTACTCCTGTCGTCATCCCCATTCCCTTTGTTTCTCCTAGCTTAGCCTCGAGTAGTCACAGTAGTTCGGGAAATGCCCCAACCACTATCCCTTTGCCGCCACTGACCATGGATCAGTTGGCTTCTTTGTTTCTACTTTACTCAAATTTTAATATGAATAAATCAGGTTCTGCTTACTCTTTGTGTTATCTTGAGTGCAATTCTGTTTACGATGATACTGAGGATGACCAAGACCCAGACTCGATCGAAATACCTCCCTATGTTGCCAAATAAATACTACAGGAAGGGGAAGGGGGGCCAGTAATAGAGGACACCCCATCAATGTAGGAACAGAACTAGAACCCCAAGAACTTAGGATAGGGACTACCTTGAGCTCTACCGAAAGGGCCGATTTCATAGACTTCCTAAATGAATTCAAAGACGTTTTCGCTTGGTCCTACAAAGACATGCCAGGGATCGACAGGGATATCGCCGAACATAGGATTCCGATTAAGCCAGGTTTTAAACTCAGAAAAGAAGCTTCGACGAATGAGAACAGAATGGGCTCTAAAGATTAAGGAAGAAGTTGACAAACAATTCAAAGCCAGGTTCATCAAAGTTTCCGAGTATTCTGACTGGGTAGCTAACATAGTACCCGTACCCAAAAAGGATGGGAGAATTCGTGTTTGTGTTGACTTTAGGGACTTAAACAAAGCAAGTCCAAAAGATGACTTCCCTCTACCTCACATCGACATATTGGTGGACAATACCGCTGACCACGCGTTACTATCCTTCATGGATGGGTATGCGGGTTATAATCAAATCAAAATGGCCATGGAAGATATGCATAAGACCGCCTTTGTCACCCAATGGGGAACCTATTGTTATACGGTAATGCCGTTTGGATTGATCAACGCCGGAGCTACATATCAACGCACCGCAACTACACTCCTACATGACATGATGCACAAAGAAGTTGAGGTATACGTAGATGACATGATTGTCAAATCCAAGGAAAGAGAGGGACACATTGCGAACCTTCGCAAGTTCTTCGCAAGGCTACGAAAATACAACATGAGGCTCAATCCTCATAAATGCACCTTCGGGGTAACATCTGGCAAACTCCTGGGATACGTTGCTAGCCAACGAGGTATAGAAATAGATCCTTCCAAAATCAAAGCTCTGATCGAATGCCACAACCTCAAACAGAAAAAGAAGTCAGAGGATTCCTGGGAAAAGTACAATATATAAGTCGATTCATATCGAAACTTACGATGATTTGTGAGCCTATCTTCAAGAAACTCAAGAAAAAAGACCACACATGTGGGATGATGATTGTCAAAAGGCATTTGACCGGATCAAGGAGATATTGGCTAAACCACCAGTGCTCATGCCACCACAACAAGATCAGCCTCTTGGTTTATATCTCACAAGAATCAAGAAACGGCCATGGGTGCCATCTTTGGCTCAAATCGTAGGAAGTGAAGAAAGAGCTATCTACTATCTTAGTAAGAAGTTCTTGTAGTACGAATGCAAATACTCACAACTCGAAAAGACATGCCTCGCTCTTGTGTGGGCAAAGAAGAAGCTACGCCATTACATGCTTAGCTACTCCGTCAAAATATACTCCAAAATGGATCCAGTCAAATACCTATTCGAGAAACCCGTCCTCAACGGACGTCTAGCAAGATGGACCCTGATGCTCTCAGAATTCGACCACAAATACGTGCCACTGAAAGTTATAAAAGGTCGTGCCGTCGCCGAATTTTTCGCAGAAAATCCTATCAATGACGCACAAACAATAGATACTTGGTCATTTCCAGACGAGGACATACTCCAAACTGAAGTAGACTATTGGGACCTGTACTTTGATGGAGCATCGAACTTAAGAGGATTCGGAATAGGTGTGTTGCTCATTTCTCCTGAAGGCGAGCATACACCAATTGCTGTCAAACTCGACTTCGAGGTGACAAACAATGCTGCAGAATACGAAGCTTGTCTCATTGGACTACAAGCGGCAGTGAGCTTAGGCATTAAAAACCTCCGAGTACATGGGGATTCATCACTGATCATCAACCAAGTTACAGGATCTTGGAAAATCTGAAGCGAAAGCCTCGCACCTTATCAGGCTAGAATAGACCAAGTCGCCCAATTCTTTGATCACGTAACCTACCTACACCTACCTCGGGAAGAAAATCAATTTGCAGACGCTCTTGCGAAACTTGCATCTCTGATTAATATGCCGGATCACATGATGGAAATGCCTTTGTGCATCGAACGATGGTCAGAGCCGGCTCATGTCCACCAAATCACCGATGAAGAAGAGATCACGCAGGAACCCTGGTTCCAAGCAATCCTGAATTTTAAGCTTAATGGTACCTATCCACCGGATATGGACAAGAGGGGACAACGTGCTATACGCCTACTAGCTTCCCAATACGTTCTCATGCAAGGAGAATTATACAAAAGAACACTTCTTGGTGTAGTCCTACGTTGCCTTGATCATTCACAGGCACGAAAGGTGATGGAAGAAGTCCACGACGGAGAATGCGGTCCTCACATGAGTGAGCCTATGATGGCAAAGAAAATCACACGTCTGGGGTATTATTGGACCACAATGTAATCCGATTACATCAAATACGTAAGACATTGCCACAATTGCCAAATCTTCGGGAATGTACAACATGTCCCTCCTTCGTTACTCTATACAATGACATCCCCTTGGCCATTTTCTGCATGGGGAATTGACATAATCGGGAAGATAACCCCATTTAGGAACAGGAGGTCACTTTGTTTCATTCTAGTAGCAATCGACTATTTCACCAAATGGGTGGAAGCGGCTTCCTACACTAGTCTTACAGCTAAAAATGTGGCAAAGTTCATACAAAACAACATCATCTGTCGATATGGTTGCCCACACGAAATCATTAGCGATAACGGATCACATTTCCAAGCTGAGACCGAGCAATTGCTAGCCAAATACAAGATTAAGCATCACCACTCTTCGCCCTATAGACCACAGACTAACGGCGCGGTAGAGGCGGCAAACAAGAATGTTGTCACGATTCTCAAGAAAATGATTGACAACTATAGAGATTGGCCAAGCAAGATACCCTTTGCTTTGTGGGGGTATCGTACATCCGTTAGGGACGCCCATCGGGGCTACTCCTTTCTATTTGACATACGGCATGGAAGCTGTACAACCAGTCGAGCTAGAAATACCATCCTTGCGTATCTTACTAGAAAGTCAAATCCCGGAAGCCGATTGGAAGAGGGATAGATATGAAGAACTCATCCTCCTGGATGAACGTAGGCTACGCGCCTTGCATAATGTCCAAACATATCAAGCACGTATCAAACGAGCTTTCAACAAAAGGGTTAGGCCAAGAAACATCAAAGAGGGAGACTTAGTGCTCAAATCGGTTAGAGCTCTTTTACCTGTTGACCCACGGGGAAAATTCAAACCTAATTGGGCCGGACCATTTCTAGTCAAATCCATACTCCCAGGGGGTGCGGTTAGAATCACAGACCTAGACGTGAATGAGTTTTCAAACCCAACAAACCTTGACCAACTAAAACGATACTATGCCTAGAATAGGAACGAAAACGCGCCTCGCGTAACCCCACGTGTCGCTCTTGTGGCACTAAATAAACGGCCCCTGGCCAAGCTGAAATAAGCTAATGTCACTGTGCTCTTGCATTTTGACAAATTTGTCATCCTCGTATCATCAAATAAACTAAATTCGCACCTTCAGAATAAGCAAAAGCTCATGCTTATTTTCTCAGTTGATTACAAGCTCTTGCTTAGAACAATTATTCTTTTACATTTACTCGAACTACGCGCAAGGGTTTGATTTCATTTTTTAAGTGAATAAGTAGGCAATCCTTCACAGGATTCAACCCATTATATCTAAAATGTAAATAGAAGGACATTTGCATTGCATTTGAAATTCGACAAGAATAATAAATAGAAAATCACAACGGTTTCATAACCATTTAACCTTTTTTTATTTTATTTATTTTCTAATAATAATAGTACGCTACATAATAAAAATAGAATAGGCTAGGATTCTAAAAACCCCACCTTTTTTTTATTACAACAACAAATAATAATAATAATCAAATAATAAATAAAGACTCGGGCTATTCCTCCATCTTCCCCTTGCCCTTGTCTTCTTATCATATTTCTTGTCACGACCTCGAGCCGGACGCTCTTGCGCCACTTCAGACCTAATCACCAACGGTCTTTCTCGAGGCCTAGCTTTTCCATTCTTGCCAATCACCATTTCCGCGACAGGAGTAGTCTTTGGTTTCTTCGAAGGATGAACAACTTGAAACCCGGCTTCTTCTTCTCCCTCTGTCAGGTGCTTCTCTTTCTCTTTCTTTACCTCGCGCACCTTGTAGTCAACGGGCTCACGCTTCCTCAGTCTTTCGCGCTCTTCCGGAGTAGTAGCCTTTCTCCATCTCAGATAAGAATCCGACACCCACAAGACATTGGCAGAGAAATTCAAGAACCACATGTTTCTTTGGGCCCATTTAATGGCCCACTCTCTTCGGCTCTCTGTAGTAAGCGCCATAGCAGTCTGCGGGATGGTGTCAAGCCTCGGGATTGTCTGTTTCAGCCCAACTTGTCTCATCAGCCTTTCCGGGAAGATGCACACCATAACTCCAATCCAGGAATGCGCACGGACCTAGTGGGATCCAAAGAAGACACTCTAGTGACGGATTTGAGGTGCCACCACGGTACGACCCACCTAATCAACGGACCATCGTCGCTCTTCAGCTTGTTCTTCCAGTAATCACGGACCCGAGTGAAGTCCACCATATACAACCTCGTCCTCATCGCAATCGAGCGGGCATGATAGGAAAGCACATGAACTGGAGGCTCGATCAATCGGAGCCGTTCCATAAGCCAAACCTACCAAAAGCGGGTATTAGACATCAAAAAAAAAAAAAAAAAACGTCTTTTACCTGCAGAAGGACGGGGCTTCCCAAATACGGTAGATCGCGGTTGGATTTCCTACTATCCAAGCCCAAAATAATCTCTCCTAAGCATAAGCAAGTTGGGCTCCTGCGCAGCTCCATCTGCTCAACAAGGCCCAGAAGACGGGGATCACCTCTCAAGTCTTCATCAACATGCCCTTGGAAGACATACACATGCAACAAGCAAAAGCCAAATGCCCTCCGCCTGGCAACATGAGAAACGGTGGGGTCGGCTCTGTTGACGAATCGATCTATGAAGTCCAACATTCTCACGCCTTTCGAGGTAACTAGACGATCCACCTCAAGTCTAGTCAATCCAAGCAAGTCTCTAAATTTGCTCTTGTACCCTTGCGAAGTAGAAGCAATGGCAGGCAAATGTTCGGGATCCCACCCACCAATAGCAGCAATTTCTTCAGGAAATGGGCAAATATCACCTCCAGGGAATGCAAAAACATGGTAATTCGGGTCCCAATAGTCAAGGCAAGCATCCAAGAATGGTTTAACAACCTTGATGAGTTTTAAACTCAACAAAGACCCAAAATTATAAGCACCCATATCATGCTTATCCATATTCAAAAATTCGTTGGTCCATTCCTTCAAGCGGATCTCCAAAGTATTCATGACGAAAGAATTTATTTTGAGAATTTTATGCAAGTAGACGAAGAAGAGACGGAAGATTTGTATGAATAAAAGCTCCATCGACGTCTCTATTTATACTAATTTCTGTTTCCAAAAATCCGTCAGAGCAGAACACCTTGGGAACAAAGCAAAGACTGCTGCGCCTCTTCAAAGGGACGCACTCATGCTTTGCGCCTCTTCCTCGCCTTCACGTGATTTCGCGTTGGATCTTTCCTAATTCCATGACGAATAATTTTCTATTCCTACGGGTTATTATTTTGGTAAATACGAGAAGATTACCATGTCTCAGGTTTCCTAATTTCGCGGGCACGCATTTCGAGGCGACATCGACATTTTTGCCATTTTATCACACTTGTATATTTTCATTTTAGGAAGTAATTTTCATTTTAATTCATCATTTTAGGGAATAATTTTCGTTTTAATTTTACATTTCTCTTTTAATTCATTTATTTTAGAAAATGATTCGTAATTTACCGAATTTCAACATGTATATATTAATTTTTAATTTCTTAATTTCATTTCTGCATTTCTAACTTATAGATTTCTTTTTTTTTTTTTTCTTTTTTTAGGGGGTAACCCTCCCTACCGTCCGGTCATTTCCGACAAAATTTTTTTTGCATTCTTTTGAGTCACTCATTTCGCGCTAATTAAGGCCATTTGTATATATAAATGTATGCTTTGCGTGTTTTCTATGTAAATTTCAGCAGCATGACGGCGTAAACCGTCATCTACCAAACCTGTTCAAAACTAATCTGCAGACACAAGCAACACAACCCAGCAGCAAAGGCACTCAGGCCATCGTATATACATCAAACAAAGGAAATGTACAACAAACTGGGGGCTCGAGCCCAAACAAAGTCCAAAAATGTTCAAAATCAGTGTCCAAATGTACAAAATACGGCAAAAAGCTACACAAAACTACTGTTGGGCGCCCTCCAACTCTGCAACTCTCGCCGCAAGAACGGCGATATCGGCGTCCCGAACCTCGGGCTCCCTCAACAAGCGAGTTGTCTCCTTGTAAACAATAAATTGGCTCATGTCAATCGATTCAAGCAAAATCGGAAAATCAAAAATCAAAAATGAAATAGGCATAAGGTTCATACCTGACGACCTCGACCGCCGACAAGTGCCTCGATGGCAGTAGCTCGCAGCCGGTTGGCCACCCTCCACAACGCCACAAACCGAGACGGCGCAACCTGCATTTTCAAAAATAAATTCTCAACAATTGAACAAACACAATCAAATGTGTTCTTACACTAAAGTTATACAAGTTAGAGGCTCACCCTTCGAATCAGATGCTGCCAATCGTCCAGGCCAGCATCCGTCACAGCTACGTCAAAGTCACGCAGCTCGGAGATCGTCGTCCTCCCGGTCGCGTCAGTGTACTCGAGGGTCTCGGGGTACTTTGGGGGCTCGATGCCCACCGCCTCGACCTCCTACAAAGACAAATGGTTCTCACTAATCGATGATCTTTCATCATAAATCTCAAAATCAAATCAAGAGGAAAAATAAAAGATGCTCACCACTACCGGCCAGTACGCCAACCTCCCGTAGAGGAACGCCGAGTAGTCCTCGCCAGGCAGAAGGAGGGCGTCACCACTGGCACCAGCCAAGTCCGCCTCCCTCTCAGCCTCAGAAGGCTCCCTAAACATCGTCCTGGGAGGATCGACGGGAACCGTCAACACGTCCCGAAAACACTGACGAGCCAAGCGCTCGCCCAAGTACCACACAGGACCCATCGACGTCCTCAACAGCAGTCGGCTCGGGCTCCTAGGCCGAAGGACCTCAGCCACGAAAGGAGGCGCTCCAGCGTACTCTGCCCAAGGTCTGGGCACCCACTGTGACAAGATAAAAAAGGGCACATCACGCTGTGAATATAAGTGAGATACTCACGCTGTCTAGCTGAAGAGCGTTCACATCCCGCCGGTAGACGTTGTGAGAAGAACGCTTGCTCTTCGTCCGGCACATCACCCAATCCCTCACCACGGGATAGGCCTTCTCCAGCGGCTCCGTCCTCTTGGGCGTGAGGCTCGGGAAGTAGGAGTACACCCACGCCTGTAAAGCAAAATAATCAATGACGATCTTTCGTGATTTGATAAAGAAAGGAATTTACTTTGGTCTAAAGGAAGGTTCATACCTCCAGCAGTAGTCCAGGTCCGACAGCACCAGGAGAAGTCCCCTTCTCCATCAACTCCGGACGAACCATGGCCCTCATGAAGCGGATGAGGACCGCGAAACCAGCAGTGACCCAGTCCCAACGCCCTAGGGAACTCAGGTCAGAAAGGAAGGGAAGAAGATCCGTCGATAGCCTCTCGCCCTTGTCTTCGAGGTAAATCGAAGATGAGAAACCACGAGCCACAAACGAGCCCCCTCGCTTGTCACCAGACAGGAGGAGGAGGAGCCGTCTCCCTCCCGCCAATCGTCACCCGCCACGGGGTCTTTCCCGCAAAGTAGTCTCGAACGTAGGAACTGGGTATCAAACCCTAAGATGTGACCTTCGGCGACAAGTTCGGCCGATCAATCTCCTCGCCTCGGCCGAGTCCACCCTCATGGCGGTCTCTGGCCACTCCACCTCCTCGGTCCCGCACGGCTGGACGAGAAATCATGCCGTAGTCCTCCGAGTGACTCCCACCTCACCGAAAGGCATGTGGAACGTGGAAGTCGTATCCCAGAATCGGTCCAAGAAAGCGCGGACTAGGCTAAGGTTAGCCCAGACTTCCTCTTCGCGATGTCCCTCCGGACTGCACCAAAGGACCGAACGCTCCACGCTCGATCATGGCCCGCTCCTCCTCCGCCGACAAACGTACCGCTCGTAATGCTCCATTTGTCGTGTACCCCGAGAACGACCGATGTTCCCGGCCTCCTATGGTGATTTGAAACAAAAGCTATCTTTAGTTTTGAATGAAATTTGAAAGGAATTTGAACAAATGAATGAAAGAGGATGAGTAATGAGTAGTGAATTCCTATTTACCAAACTCTTCACCGTCCTGTAGGACAGGTGACCCTCGGCAGCCCACAGCGGTGCTCGCTCTCCCAAGTCTCGGCCACGCAGAGCTCCTCTCGCCTAACGACCTCCTCGTCCGACGTTGGCCCGTCTCGGGGCCTCCTCCTCCTCAATAACCTCCTCCTCGTGAACCCCGTCCCCAGCAGCCATCACCGCAGCGGTGAAGGCCTGCTCTAAAGCCTCCTCGACAGTAGCAACGTCTATCTCCATGGGAGCTCTCCCAGAAGTAGAAGCCTCATCACCTGCAACATTAAAGCAAATTTAGGCCGCGTCACGTGACGACAAGCCTTGGTTAAGGGATTTTCGAGCCTTCGGAAGCCCTGAAATCGCTCTTTTCTCGCTGTTTTTGGCCGCATTCTCACGTACCCGATCACTCATGTGGTAATTTGGGTCAAGTCAAGCCTAATTTGAAGCCTAGTTCCGGATTCGAGTCGAAATTTCGGCAGCATTTCGTTATAACGGCGATTATGCCCTAGAAAAGTGTCCTGAAAAAGCCGTCACAAACCAAAATTCCGAGATGGTAGAAAGTTTACCCATCATTCAAGGAACCCAAATATCAAGTTTCATCGCAAATGGGCAATCCTAAGGCTATTTTCGAAGCAATTTACGGTTTAGCAGTAAAACCGTCTCAAATTTCACTCAAAGGCTCAAAACTCAACAAAAATCCGAGACAAATACGTGTTTATGTTCCTAATATTACCTACTATCCATTTCTAATGTCAATTTGACAAGGCAAATGCGTTTGGGGGAAAAGCCCAAAATTTCGATCAAATGGGTCATAAACCCTAATTTTTTCGGCTCAAAATTGAGTAAATGTAGACGATTAATGCAAGAATGAGACACATACCTCGATTAGTCATGATTACCGCAAGCTTTTGGATCAAACCTTGGCGGAAATGGTGAAGATTTGAGAGAGAAATTGTGTGATTTGTGTTTCGAAATAATGAACATAAACCTCTGATTATCGCGTTTTTACGCAGAAATAACACTTTGGGGAATAGACGCAGCAGGCGCTGCGCCTCTTCAAAGAGACGCAGCTCTTGCTGCGCCTCTTCCCTGTGTTCCCTCCATACGGATTTTCAAAAATTCGTTATGAATTCGTTATTTGTGGGCCCATCTTTGGTGCGCCTCTTCCCCGATGCTATTTTATTCTTTTGGTCCGTTTGACGATTTTCTTTCGTTTCGGCCCGCATTTCCAAGCCAGCAGTAGACTGTTGCACGTTATTTATTCCTTCCAAGACCTTTTGCTTGTCGCAATGAGCATTTATTCCTTCACAGAATTCGACACACCTTCATTATGTCTCCACCAAGAGTAAGCGGATACACTTTCCCTCTCATGACAAGAAGAATAATTCCCAATCATGTCTCCAGCGAGAGTAAGCGGACGTACTGTCCCTCTCAAGACGTGAGGATTAACATCTACCTAACCAGATTACCCCTCAGCAGTTCCCGCCTGTGTCCTGCTACTCGCAATTGTTTCTCGAAGACTACCCAAGCAGTTTTCTCTCAGCAGCTCCCGCCTGTGTCCTGCTACTCACAATTTTTCGTGTTTCCCCACGAAGTTCGACAAAGGTGTCGTTCTCCAGAAGTTCCCAAACCAATAGAGTTCCTATACCCAAGCTTTGGTTACCCTTAAGTTGAATTTATATTTGGCCTCCTTCCCGTCAATGCTTTCCTTTAGGGCCCCATACCCTAGCACAATTCTTATATATCTTTTAGGTCTTAACCTTAGCTCCTATGCACCCCGGAATCATCTCGAGAAGAAGTCTCAGGTATGATCTCTACTTATGGCTGGCGAGCCTCCTTAAGTAGTCTAATGGACTTTAAACGACCCTCCCCGATAGTCGACAGACTCTAAAATGTTCCCGACGACAGGTCCTTGGTTCAGACCCCTTGAGCCGCCTCGTGTCGCCATAGTCGTCAGGTTGTAATCTTCGATTGACCTGATGGCTATACTTTGACTTTCGCCTTGTCCAAGCCTCGGTCAAAGTGGGGGCTCTCTAGATACCTCATTTCTGCACCTCTCGCAAACCACCCGGTGATGATTGGGCCGCATGTTTGGTACGCGGAACGATTTGTGACAATTCGTAAGATTATCGTCAAGTGATTGCTCAAATATTAATGTCTACCTCTTAGTTGTCATCTACGTGCCGATACGGTCATTTTGACAGTAATTAGAGTACATTCGGAGTCCGGGCCTAAAACCGTCTCCATTTTATGATAACCGTTAAATCCCGAGTCAGAATGTTCCGGATATTTCTATTCCATATTTCGTAAATTTTATCTTTTGGTAAACAATTTCTCGTAATATTCACATAAGATATTAAGGAAAACCGAATTATTTCCGTCCTACCAAAACTCAAACACAGAAATCTTTCTACCGCAGGAGGAAACCCCTTGGGAACAGACGCAGCAGGTGCTGCGCCTCTTCCAAGAGACGCAGTGGGTCGCGCGCCTCTTCCTGTGCCCTTTCTGCGTATTTCTCGTATCTTTTTCATATCTTTCCGAGATTCACTTCCAAAGAGTCTCCGAAACCCTAATTCCTCCACGTGATTAGTATAAATAGGAGCCTTCGTTCCTCATATTTCTCACGCGAGTGTCCGCCCTTCTCTTCTCCCTTTGCATTCTAGACTTTGTTCTTACTTTTTGGCGTCTACGTGCTTGAACATTCGACCACGTAAGCTCGGATCCTTCTGAGTACCAGCCTCGTTTGCATGATCGACCAATTTGACCAACTCCACAATCAATCAACTTAATTAATCTAATCGTTTTCCTCTTACGAGGGCACTTTCTTTGCATTCGCGTCGAGCATCACTAATCGATATCTTAGTTCTTCTCGTTTCGTCAACATGTAAGTCTGAGGGTGTAATCTCTCTTTCATTTATTGTATTTATTTCTTGTAATCGTCATTGTAAGGTTTATGTCAAAAATATCATTAAAACCGATTTCTAAAACCATGCTTTAAAACCTCTTTTTACGGATTTCCAGTAGATAACCGTCGAGAAAGGACGCAGCAACTGCTATGCCTCTTCGAAGGAGCGCAGTACCTATTGCGCCTCTTCGTGAGGCTGCCGCAGTTCCTGCTTCCTTTCTTCTTCGTTCGTCCTCTGTTATTCGTCAAACTTTTATTTGTTTCGTTTGTTTGTCATTTCTTCATCATGATAGCATATAATTCACATGTATATTATAATCATCATTATTAATATGTTTTAATCATCACAAATCCGACTTAAATCCCTTATAATCCAATATGTGCGGGTTTTCGTCATTAAATTCAATTCCGGGTTATAGAGATTCAATTCATCAATATTGGGTTTCTGAAATTCGTATTTGATATAGTTTCATCTGTCTTTTGTCGTATTTATCACATATTCATCATTAATCCATCGCGTTTAACTTAATCAATTGATTTAATTTGTTTAGTTTGTTAATATCTTTCACTCCTGTAATTAATCCATCTTATATTAATTTGTTTAATTCCGTATTATTCATGTTTTATCGTTTCTATGACCCGTTCATATGTAAATAACCTACTAATCACTTTCATCCGAGTAAATAATTTTAATCGACCATTAAATTCACCAACGAGTATTAACAACGCGCAATTCCGGCTTCACAGCCAGAATTCAGGTCAGGAACAGACGCAGCATCTGCTGCGCCTATTCCAAAGGACGAAACTCTGCTGCGCCTGTTCCGGGTTGAATTCTGTCCCTGAACTCCGTTTTCTGCTTTGACTTAGTTAATTAGTCTACGTATAATTGACTATTATTCGTACTATCGCCTTCTGTTCTGTTCGTAACTCTTTCTTTTATTCTTTTTCTCAAATTATCCGTTTTAAAGGTATTTTCGACATAAATCGCCTATTCCTTTGTAATTATTGTAATTTTTCATTATTGTAATTTTCTTTATTGTATTTATCATTATTTCTTATGTCATTTGTATGTTTTTCACATGTAATTGAACATAGATCCCAACTTCGACCCAATTGTTTGCTAATTAACTGTCCACCGACTTAGTCTAAATCTCACATGCTAGGATCGAAACTTGGATGTTGCATTGCATGCATACAACCGACGATATATCAAGTACGAATAACTTCCCTAATCATTAGTAGAGGCCGCTATCGAGGCGGGCGGGATTAGGTGTTCGATCAAAAGAGCTTCCTAATACGTACCCTCACCCCTTACTCCAGATATCTGTGAACACCCGTGTTCATTGGCATCCACGAGAGTCATTCTAGACATAGAATGCTAAGGGTAACGATTGCTTAGTGTTCATGTCTCTACTTTGTGTCTTGACATGACACGAGGTATTCGAATGGTTCCAATTTCCCATAAAAATTGGTGGCGACTCCTTACGAAAATGCAAACGCTTGTTTCTCTTTTCCTTTCAAGCGCCCCCGTGGGCCCCCGCTGTCCACAGAGTCATGTTCTTATTTGACCCACATTGCACCTCATAAGCTAGAGGACCCAGGAAGCTTTTCAGTCTCATGTAGTATTGACACCTTTTCTATTGAGAAGGCCTTGTGTGACCTAGGAGCTAGTATTAGTGTCATGCCCTTGAGTCTTGCTAGGAAGTTGAAATTGACTAGGTTTGTAGTCACCAACATGACAGTACAGATGGCTGACCGATCTACGGTCCAGCCTATAGGAGTCTTAGAAGACATTCCCGTGCAAATAGGAAAGTTCTTTTTCCCTGTTGACTTCGTTGTACTAGATATGCCCGAGGATGCCCACGTTCCCATCATATTGGGTAGACCATTTCTGCACACTGCTGGTGCAGTTATTGATGTTAGTTCAGGGACATTGACCTTCAAAGTGGGGAAGCACTCCATTGTCTTTGCCCAGACAGCTAAGAAGAAAGACCCCATGTGGCCAGTCACTTGTAATACGGTTTCTGAAAAGAAATCCTATTTTATGATATCTGACATGCCTGTCTCTATGCCTGTTTCTGCTATAACACCTCCGCCCCGGATTGGGAGCAAATTGGAGGAAGATTCTTCTGTTTTGGATATTGTAGGAGCTGGTTTGGGGAAGGAAGAGCCACATGTTGCTCCAGCTGTGAAGGAGCCAATCGTTCAAAGAGGCGGTCTAGGATGTTTTAGCTATAGCACTGATGAGGAGCCTGATGAGGAGCCAGTCAAAGTGAGGAAGTCCGATCTGGATTCTGATGAGCCGGATGAGGTCATTGATTGGGGAGATGCTGAAGCTGTTGATCCGTTGAGTTCTGCGGATGTTGGAGTTGAGAAGAGTGCAGCTGAGAAGATGAGCACTGTAGAGGCTACTTCTTGTAGCCAGGAGCCGAGCAAGTGGGCCATTCCGTGGCCGTTCTTGATCAACTATTAGTCGATTGAGACTTCACAAACATTTTATTTCTTTTTAAGACTATTTATCATTTTTCGTGTGCGCGAGACTTCGCATTTTAATAAGTTTGCTTAGGATTTTATATACTTTAGCCTATTGCTTTGGGTTTTGCGCAATTTTGGGCGCGTTATTGTGTGTATTTGCAGGTTTATAGACCTTGATAGCTCAATTTATTGAGCTAATTCGAAGAAATCAGAACTTACAGCAGGTTTTCCAGTCGATCGACTGGCCTGTGTGGTCGATCGGCTGAGCTGCGACTTCCATGAGCTTCTGTTCCTGTTCACCCTGGTCGATCGACTGGGTTATGTGGTCGATCGACCATGTCCGCTGTTGTACTTGTTTTCGATCATTCCCCTGCTGAGTTTGGTCGATTTGCGGAGTTGAGGGAGTCTTTTCTCCACTTTATTCTCCGACTCATTTTTGTTTTCTTCCGTTTCTTTAATTTACACATAATGTTGCGTTTCAATAATTGTTTTCTCGGTTTTATGCGCGGTACTTTTGTTTGTTCTTTTCAGGTACTTATTGGTAGCACTGCTGGCTACTGAAACCTCCTAGCTCACGCTGGTTTGGGGAGGTTTCCTTTTGCTGCGCTTAAAGTCTTGTGAGTTTCCGAGTTCTTACTTCATGTTTTGTTTAGTTAATTTAACGCAAATTCCCGTTTTCCTTTATTTCATTATATGATTTTGCACAATGGGGACATTGTGTAATTTGGTTTGGGGAAGGGTTTTGCGTTGCATTTCATTTGCTTGCATTCACGTTTACATTTTGTCTTGCATTGTTTTTTAATTTCTCCATATATATACAGAAAAATTCAAAAAAAAAATATATGAAAATTTTCAAAAATTTCAAAAATGCACGTTTATTTTAGCATATAGGTCGAGTCGGAACGGTAGTATTTCAATGATGACATTGCATTTGCATCTGTTTTTACCTGAGCCTTGCTAATTGACATGTTATTAGTAGAATCATATGCATAATCTACGAGTTTTCGTTAATTCTTGCTGAACTTGAGACTTGATTTAGAATTTTGGCAAACTACATCATTTTCTGAGATTTAGAGCCTATAACTGGTGTCATCTGTGACCGGTTTATCTAGATTGTGAGTAGTACTCCTTATAAGACATGTTACATCAATATGCATAAATATGAACTTAATCTGCTTAATACCTGTATGCATTCGGTTCGTGGTTTGTTGACACATGTGGAAGAGGTTTCCTTTATTCATTTTTCCCATAAGCTTCACACTGCCAAAAATAGCCTTTTTGTCCCGTTAACTACATCCTACATTTAGACTGCCCTTGTCAAACTAGTAGTTTAGTTTTTGGGATTGTTACTACATTTTTGGTGGCATATGCTCATTTTGAGATGTTGTTGGAAAGATGAAAAAGGAAGGAAAGAAAGAAGAAAAAAAAAAGAAAAATGCATGTTGTACTGTAGAGGGCGGTCGATCGACTGTCCATCTTGGTCGATCGACCGAAGCCCGAGAAAAGAGAAAATAAAATCACATGGTTGGAGTTTTGATTAGTTGGTGATTTTATTCCCATGCTTTATTATCATCATTTGGGGAATTGATTATATCGGAGATTGTGAGATTTGTGCTTGCTATTAGCACCGTTTCGATTGAAATTTTGAGCAAGAAGTTGGTTGTTGTTATAATTTGGTTCCCTCAGTTACTAGCTTGGCTTTTAACTCTGTTTTTATCCAAATTTATCTTAGCCTCTTCTTACCCATTACCTCACATATCCATATTTACCTCGGCATGTGTCATGGTCATTTGTTTGGTTGGAATGCATATGTACGGTTGTAGAGATCATTTTCATATTCAATTGCAGGCATGTTCTTATAGGTCGTAGTTAGGTGAGAGTCATTACAAAATTACTTCTTTCTATCTTTAACATATACTCACCTGTATTCATTGTGTGATTCGAGCGACCCGTGAGAGTCCGAATTGATAAGTCTCTATAGTTGACGGTTCAGCAGTTTTTTAACGACTACATAACTCGTTTGCATGATTCATATTGCTAATTGATTGTTGATTTGTTGCATTAAATTGGTTTAGGCTATTCGGTTTGTATTTCGCTATGAGATTGAACTCGTTCCATTAGGTTTTAGGATCGATTCTAGTTCTTGCTTGAGGACAAGCAAGGGTTTGGTTTGGGGAAGTTTGATGCGTGTCATTTATATGATGTTTTACACCTCATTTTACACGCATTTCAGAGCTCATTTATGTAGTTTATGCTACTATTCTCCCTATTTCCGTCTACTTTCGTGTTTTTGTACATTATTGCAGAAATGTGAAGAATCGAGCGAAAATCGAGCCGAATCCGTCCTCGAGTACTTTGCATTGCATTTAACGTGAAGTATTTACTCAAGAAATGAACTTGGTGCGCATATCGAGGCCTGAAAGACAACTTTATGAAGAATTTAGAAGCCAAGTACCAGCTACTTCAGTCGATCGACTGACCTTTATGGTCGATCGACCAGAGCACGAAGATCAGAGGCCACTGTTCAGCACAGACCAGTCGATCGACTGCCTTACATGGTCGATTGACCATAATACGAGCTAATGCGCAAATTAAAGAAATAGAACGAGAATTCCAAAGCCCATTGTATATTAGGTTTAGGAATAAGTGTTACGTGGTTTTTCTATATAACGTAACCTGCTCATTCTGATACAATCATCCAGTTTTCATTAAGTTTTAGTTTATCATTAATAATTAGGGTTCTTAAGATTATTATTCTTTCATTAATAAAGTTTCTGTTTTGCATTCGGTTTTGATCTTTTCTTTACAATTCCTCTATACGGTATTCTTTGTCCCATTATTCAGTTTATTGCATTCATTCGTAGTATAGAATTGCTAGGTTAGATCTCCCGAAACCAAATTATTGTTTTATGTTAAATGTTCATTTAATTAATTTAAGTATGAATTCGAATGTTTTAATCGTTAAGTTTATTGCTGTCATTATTTCTAGTATGAGTAGCTAAATACCCTGTGCTAGGATGTAGGGAATCTGTAGAAGTAGGCGGCATTAGAATAGTAGACCAGAAATCGCGCCATGGTCGATCGACTGGGTTCCCTGGTCGATCGACTGGCCACGTGAGTTTTACCTTCGTTTTAATTAATTTAATTGCTATGTTTGACGAATCGAGTGAACGCGACTAGTTGAATGCTTAGGAATTGACCGACCCAATAAAGATCGAAAGATAGGGAAGGGAAATAGCCTACCTAATTGAGACGACTAGATTAATGAGATCGAAAGATGAGTTAATTTAGCCCTTTTAGTCACTTTTCAGGACGAAAGTTAGTATTAGTGATATTAGGGACCTGTAGCGAGATCGAAAGATGCTACCTGTTGAGAATGGACTGAGAGGACTTCTTATTTTCCCGTCTCACGTGTTTGGTTTAGACCTACCTAGTATACTGCTGCCGAAACGACGGGCATCAGGCATGACATAGAAAAATGCTACAAATTGAAAAATGTGCTTCAAGACATGATTGAGGATGGTCGACTACCAATACCGCCGTGAGGTAAACCCAACAACACTCAGAACCCTCTTGGGATTCTAGTGATCACAAGTGAAGAATCTACCTTAGATTGTTCACACCTCATTTCTCCAATTGAAGATGAGATCTACGCGATCGAGAATGAAGGGTTCTACTCTACCATTTCTCCTACCATCGCCGACTTCATCACATGGGCAAGGAGTGTGGATAGGTAAGTTTGGGAATTAGAAAATTTGGTGACAACTTTACATGACCCCAATGCGACACCCAAAGAACATACGCCATTAATCTTTTCTCAAAATGCCACTATGCAAGAAATAGTCGTCGTGGTTGATAGGCTAGTCGACCAAATCACACGACTAGAAGACGAGATCATGAGAATGAGGGGACTAGCTACAATCAATGGAGTATGGGCCGATGACGATGAGGACGAGTATCTCATTGAACACTCCCTAGTTAAGGAAATAGTCCAAAATGGTGAAGACCAAGATGTGGACCACCTAACTCGTTCGGGGCGTCCATATCAAAGCACTACTCAAAACGGTCCAACCAACGTTGTCACACCAAATGATAACGAACATGACTCCACTAATCATTTGCTCAAGCAATTATAGAAGACAAAGGCTGATCTTTCAGTCAGGCAACTAGTAGCAAGCTCATTCCCACATCGCCAAGCTTTATTACAAGCTTTGGTCAAACTAAATGTAGCACATAACTCCACACCCGAAGATGTAGTCAACTTTGTCTTCCAAGAATCACCGAAGCTAAGTAATCCTATTACTTTCTCAGACGAAGATTTGCCACCCTTTGGCGCTAGTCACAACTTGGCTCTTTACATCACCGTCATTTGTCTAAAGAAGAATGTGCCAATGACCTTGGTTGATGATGGCTCCGCGGTCAACGTCATACCCCTCAAAACGGCATACAAATTAGGCATGAAAGAGTTAGATTGGACCCCTACCAATCAAGGTGTTCGTGCATATGATAGAACACGACGAAAGGTCGTAGGACTCGTTAGCCTAACCATAGCCACAGGGCCAATTGAGCGAAAGGTTAACTTCCAAATAGTGGACATTGAAGCTTCCTTCAACATACTTCTATGAAGACCTTGGATTCACGCTTCCAAAGCGGTAACATCCACCCTTCATCACTTCGTCACCCATCAAGGCAATAATCGAAAAGAAGTCGAATAATCAAGTCCTTGCAGATCCAGTATATGAGCTTGGGGGCTTCCAAAGCATAAGTGTCATAGAAAGTGAATTGGCACCCCTATAGTACGATCCCTACTCCAACTTGGTGGTCAACCACATACTCAAATCCCAGGGATACTTCCCTGGAATGCTTTTAAACCCTATCCGAAGAAACACCTTCGTACCCTACAAGGAAGGCAACTCAAAAAGGATACCACTTGGACTAGGGTACAAACCCACTAAAGAGGAAGTTCTCGAGATGCTTGCTCAAGTTCAAAACCGTAAGTACGTAGGAGTCCAAATGCGACCCTATCTCCCTACCTTAAATGGATACTTTGTTAAGGAAGGAAGTCTAGAACTCTTTCACGAATTTCCCGAACCTTGGCACTATCTCGAAAGGAAGCTAGCCGGAATCGAGATCTTTCACGATTGCTACTTCATTCCTCCAGAAACGGTTCCTACCGTCAAAGCTCGTCAAGCACCTTGCTTAGACGAACAGGCTGTTAGTCTATTGTTTGGAGAAGATCGATTTGTTAGAGCCGCGCAGGATGAGATCATTACCATGATACTTCAAGACGATCACTTCAACCCTACTGCGTTAATCACATAAACAAACGCGAATCAGCAGAAAGGATGGAGAAAATCAATCAAGTGGACCAACAATAAAGGAAGACTCTTCAAGCTCACCACTGGAGAAGGAGAGATGTTCAAAGGAGAACCATAAGACGATGAATTCAAGTCAGAGTCAGAGTCGGAGTCAGAGTCGGAGTCTAGAGAAGTCGCTAAGGAGTCTCCTCCTGTCGTCATCCTCATTCCCTTTGTTTCTCCTAGCTTAGTCTCAAATAGTAACAGTAGTTCGGGAAATGTCCCAACAACTGTCCCTTTACCGCCATTGACCACGGATCAGAAGGCTTCTTTGTTTCAACTTTCTCAAACTTTAATATGAATAAATCAGGTTCTGCTTACTCTTTGTGTTATCTTGAGTGCAATTCTGTTTACGATGATACTGAGGATGACCAAGACCCAGACTCAATTGAGATACCTCCCTACGTAGCCAAAGAAATACTGCAAGAAGGGGAAGGGGGACCAGTAATAGAGAACACCGAACCCATCAATGTAGGAACCGAACTAGAACCCCAAGAACTTAGGATAGGGACTACCTTGAGCTCTACCGAAAGGGCCGATTTCATAGACCTCCTAAACGAGTTCAAAGACGTTTTCGCTTGGTCCTACAAAGACATGCCCGGGATCGACAGGGATATCGCCGAACATAGAATCCCAATTAAGCCAGGTTTCAAGCCTGTGAAACAGAAGCTTCGTCGAATGAGAACAGAATGGGCTCTCAAGATTAAGGAACAAGTCGATAAGCAATTCAAAGCCGGGTTCATCAAAGTTTCCGAGTACTCTGACTGGGTAGCTAACATAGTACCTGTACCCAAAAAGGATGGGAGAATCCGTGTTTGTGTTGATTTTAGGGACTTAAACAAGGCAAGTCCTAAAGATGACTTCCCTCTACCACATATCGACATATTGGTGGACAATACCGCAGACCACGCGTTACTATCCTTCATGGATGGGTATGCGGGTTATAAACAAATCAAGATGGCCATAGAAGACATGCATAAGACCGCCTTTTTCACTCAATGGGGAACCTATTGTTATACGGTCATGCCGTTCGGGTTAATCAACGACGGAGCTACATACCAACGCACTGCAACCACACTCCTACATGACATGATGCATAAAGAAGTTGAGGTATATGTAGACGACATGATTGTCAAGTCCAAGGATAGAGAAGGGCACATTGCGAACCTTCGCAAATTTTTCTCAAGGCTACGAAAATACAACATGAGTCTCAATCCTCGGAAGTGCGCATTCGGAGTAACATCCGGCAAACTCTTGGGATACGTCGTTAGCCAACGAGGTATAGAATTAGACCCTTCCAAAATCAAGGCTCTGATCGAAATGCCACAACCTCAAACAGAAAAAGAAGTCAGAGGATTCCTGGGGAAAGTGCAATATATAAGTCAATTCATATCGAAACTTACCATGATTTGTGAACCTATCTTCAAGAAGCTCAAGAAAACGGATCACACCATGTGGGATGATGACTGTCAGAAGGCATTTGATCGAATCAAGGAGATTTTAGCTAAACCACCAGTGCTCATGCCACCTCAATGAGATCAACCTCTTGGTTTATATCTCACAGTAACCGAAACAGCCATGGGTGCCATGCTAGCTCAAACCGTAGGAAAGGAGGAAAGGGCTATCTACTACCTTAGTAAGAAGTTCTTGGAGTACGAGTGCAAATACTCACAACTCGAAAAGACATGCCTCGCTCTTGTGTGGGCAATGAAGAAGCTACGAAATTACATGCTTAGCTACTCCGTCAAAATATACTCCAAAATGGATCCAGTCAAATACCTCTTCGAGAAACCCGTCCTCAACGGACGACTAGCAAGATGGACTTTGATGCTCTCAGAGTTCGACCTCAAATACGTGCCTCTGAAAGTTATAAAAGGGCGCGCCGTTGCCGAATTCTTCGCAGAAAATCCCATCAATGATGCACAAACAATAGATACTTGGTCATTTCAAGACGAGGATATACTCCAAACCGATGTAGACTCCTGAGACCTTTATTTTGATGGAGCATCAAACTTAAGAGGATTTGGAATAGGAGTGTTGCTCATTTCTCATGAAGGCGAGCATACACCAATTTCTGTCAAACTCGACTTCGAGGTGACAAACAATGCTGCAGAATACGAAGCTTGTCTCATTGGACTACAAGCGGCAGTGAGCTTAGGCATTAAAAACCTCTGAGTACATGGGGATTCATCCCTGATCATCAATCAAGTTACGGGATCTTGGAAAATCCGAAGCGAAAGCTTAGCACCTTATCAAGCCAGAATAGACCAAGTGGCCTAATTCTTTGATCACGTGACCTATCTACACCTACCTCGGGAAGAAAATCAATTTGCGGATGCTCTTGCAAAACTCGCATCTTTGATTAATATGCCAGATGACATGGTGTAAATGCCTTTATGCATCGAACGACGGTCAGAGCCATCTTACGTCCACCAAATCACCGATGAAGAGGAAATCGCACAGGAACCATGGTTCCAAGCAATCCTAAATTTCAAGCTCAACGGTACCTATCCACCAGATATGGACAAAAAGGGACAACGCGCTATACGCCTACTAGCTTCCCAATACGTTCTCATGCAAGGAGAGTTATACAAAAGAACACCTCTTGGTGTAATCCTACGTTGCCTTGATCATTCACAGGTGCGGAAAGTGATGGAAGAAGTTCATGATGGAGAATGTGTTCCTCACATGAGTGGGCCCATGATGGCAAAGAAAATCACACGTTTTGGGTACTATTGGACCACAATGGAATCCGATTGCATCAAATATGTAAGACATTGCCACAACTGCCAAATCTTCGGGAATGTACAACATGTCCCTCCTTCATTGCTCTATACGATGACATCTCCTTGGCCATTTTCTGCCTGGGGAATTGATATAATTAGGAAGATAACCCCAGCCGGAATAGGAGGTCATTGTTTCATCCTAGTGGCAATCGACTATTTCACCAAATGGGTAGAAGCGGCTTCCTACACTAGTCTCGCGGCTAAAAACGTTGCAAAGTTTATACAAAACAACATCATCTGTCGATACGGTTGCCCACATGAGATCATTAGTGATAATAGATCACATTTCCAAGCTGAGACTGAGCAATTGCTAGCCAAGTACAAAATTAGGCATCACCACTCTTCGCCATATAGACCACAGACTAATGGCGCGGTAGAGGCAGCAAACAAGAACGTTGTTACAATTCTCAAGAAAATGATTGACAACTATCGAGATTGGCCAAGCAAGATACCCTTTGCTTTGTGGGGATATCGCACATCTGTTAGGATGCCCACTGGGGCCACCCCTTTCTATTTGACCTACGGCATGGAGGTTGTACAGCCAGTCGAGTTAGAAATACCATCCTTGCGTATCTTACTCGAAAGTCAAATCCCGGAAGCCGATTGGAAGAGGGATAGATATGAAGAACTCATCCTCCTGGATGAACATAGGCTACGCGCCTTGCACAATGTCCAAACATATCAAGCACGTATCAAACGAGCTTTCAACAAAAAGGTTAAGCCAAGAAACATCAAGGAAGGAGACTTAGTACTCAAATCGGTTAGAGCTCTTTTACCTGTCGATCCACGGGGAAAATTCAAACCTAATTGGGCCGGACCATTTCTAGTCAAGTCCATACTTCCAGGGGGTGCGGTTAGGACTACATACCTAGATGGGAATGAATTTTCCAACCCGACAAACCTTGACCAACTAAAGCGGTATTATGCCTAGAATAAGAGAAAAAACGTGCCTCGCGTAACCTCACGTGTCGCTCTTGTGGCACTAAATAAACGACCTCTGGCCAAGCTGAAATAAGCTAATGTCACTCTGCTCTTGCATTTTGACAAATTTGTCATCCTCATACCATCGAATAAACTAAATTTGCACCTTTAGAGTAAGCAAAAAGCTCATGATTATTTTCTAAAGTTCATTACAAGCTCTTGCTTAGAACAATGATTCTTTTACATTTACTCGAACTACGCGCAAGGGTTTGATTTCATTTTCTTAATGAATACGTAGGCAATCCTTCACGGGATACAACCTATTATTTTCAAAATGTAAATAGAAGGACATTTGCATTGCATTTGGAATTCGACAAGAATAATAAATAGAAAATCACAACGGCTTCATAACCAATTAACCTTTTTTATTTCATCCATTTTTCGTCACATAATAAAATCATAAAAAAATAAAATAGGCTAGGATTCTAAAAACCCCACCTTTTTATTACAATAATAATAATAATAAATAATAATAAAGACTTGGGCTATTCCTCCATCTTCCCTTTGCCCTTGTCATTCTTGCCATATTTCTTGTCACGACTTCGAGCCGGACGCTCTTGCGCCACTTCGGACCTAATCACCAACGGTCTTTCTCGAGGCCTAGCCTTCCCATTCTTGTCAATCACTTTGTCCATGACAAGAGAGGTCTTTAGTTTCTTCGAAGGATGAACAACTCGAAACCCGGCTTCCTCCTCTCCCTCAGTCAGATGCTTCTCTTTCTCCTTTTCCACCTCGCGCACCTTGTAGTCAACAGGCTCGCGCTTCCTCAATCTCTCGCGCTCTTCCGGAGTAGTAGCTTTCCTCCATCGCAGATAGGAATCCGACACCCATAAGGCACTAACAGAAGAGTTCAAGAACCATACATTTCTTTGAGCCCATTTAATGGCCCACTCCCTTCGGCTCTCAGTAGTAAGCGCCACGGCAGTCTGCGGGACGGTGTCAAGCTTCGGGATTGTCTGCTTTAGTCCAACCTGTCTCATCAGCCTTTCCGGGAAGATGCATACCATGAATTCCAAGCCAGGAATGCGCACAGATCGAGTAGGATCCAAGGAAGACACTCCAGTGACAGATTTGAGGTGCCACCATGGTACAATCCACCTAATCAAAGGGCCATCATCACTCTTCAATTTGTTCTCCCAATAATTGCAGACTCGAGTAAAGTCCACCATGTAAAGCCTGGTCCTCATTGCAATCGAACGAGCATGATAAGAAGGAACATGAACCGGGGGCTCGATCAATCGAAGGCGCTCCATAAGCCAGACCTACCAAAAGCGGGTATTAGAACAAAAAAAAACGAAAAAAAAAACGAAAAAAAAAACGAAAAAAAGAAGAAAGAAAGAAAAAGAAAAATGTTCTTTTACCTGCAAGATAACGGGACTTTGCCAGGTTAGGGATCTCCTTAAAGACTGGACAGAACAGGGAGAAGGGGATTATTCCATATCTACAGGTTATGAGTTCCTCAGAGAGAAATTTCAGGAGGTGCAATGGTCAAGGATGGTTTGGAATAAATTGACGATACCCAAGCATAGCTTGGTAGCTTGCCTTTATCACCATAAAGCTCTAAATACTAATGCTAAGCTTAAAGATATAGGTATTACCTCAGACGATACCTGTTACATGTGCGGAGTAGGAGCGGAATGTTGGGGCTGGTGTCCTTTACAATTAGTGCAAGGACTTATAAATCTCTAAAAGGATCAAAGGGTATACTTTTGTATTATAATCAGTTGATCCACGTTTATCAATAACGGTTGGCTTGCTAGATAAGTTTGACGTTATTGTCATACAGATGGCGGTGATCAACTGGTCCCTAAAAGTCACACCTATAGGATACGTTTGAGAGATGTGACGGTATGAAAATACAGTCATGTTGATGCCAAAAATTGACTAAGCAGTTAGTCCGAGTTATTTGACTAGTAATTAGTCAAAATGCGATGTTGAGATATTTTATTTAATACGGATTAAATAAAATGGGCTAAAAGCGAATTAAATGATTAATTCGTAAATTAAATATAAACGATTATATTTAATTGATGTATATTGAATTAATTATACAATATTGTCTTTGTCGGACATGTATTAATATTTCAACTAATCCGAGTTATTAGTTGATGTTTTAATAACCGATAACCGATGACGATTTATAATAAAACAGCGTCATATACATTTAGCATTTTTCGAGTTTTAGGACCACGAGTTAAAATTAAGAGGAAGTGGAAGCCCACTTCCCCATGAGACCTCACGGTTGGCCGAACCACAAAAGGGGAGCCTTCTCTCCTTTTGTAACCTAATTCATTTGCAAAACAAAATTAGGGTTTTGAGAAACATTTTCTCTCAAAATTCAGATCTCACATCTAAGAAAAACTCACACAAATTCTCTCAATATTGCAAGGCAATTAGAGAATACACTTCTAGCACAAGGGCATAATCTCAGACGGTCTTGGGTGTATCGATTAGGAGGAAATCTCTGTTGATTTCTGATCTTAGGCCAAATTCTCAAGGACCCGAGGTTGTTTCTTTATTCCTTATCGTTTCTATTGTTATTTCGTTTATGACAATAATTTGCATATCAAATTTTACGTTATAGTCCTACAATTAAAGGGTTTTATACGGATATTTCCCTTCAAGTGGTATCAGAGCGAGGCCACGTAAATTTTTCTATGTGATTTTCATCAAACGAAATTGAATCGATAAATTTTTGCATAAAATTGATGAACCGTGTGGCTGTTTTTGGTCTCGGCCAAAAATTTTTTTGTCACGGCATTTTTTTTGTGTTGAAAACCGTGCGGCCTTTTTTTTATTTTCACGGCCTGTTTTCATTTTTTTTTTGCCTTGAATTGCGTGCCTCACGGTGCTTGGTAGATCAGACGATCTTTTGTTTTTCGATTTGTTCTTTGCATATTGTTCTTGTAATCGATATTCATTACAATATGTTAAGATCTTGTCAATTGTAATTTTGTTTTAATACGTATTATATTCCATTGCAATTGGGTTTTGTCAAATCGATTTTGCGAGAGTTTTATTGTTGTTTTGGGTTTTCCCCATTTTTGCTCTCGGCATTAGCTGAAAAAAAAAAAAAAAAAATCGTGTACTGTTCACGGTCAGTCCGTGAAGAAAAAAAAAAAATTTGTTTTGTTTTTTTTCGGCCATGTTTTATGCATAATACGGATTTATGCATTCGCTTGATAGTGAAACGGTTCACTCACGTACCATTTGGTTATTTTAAAACGATTTAAAGTAACGGATTATCACGGATTAAAATTAAGTTGATTAAAGCGGTTTTGTCACATAATTTTAATCATTAAAGGTGGTTTGGATAAATTTAACATAATTACGGAATTATGTCACGAATAAATTTAATTTAGTTGATGCATTTTATTTATCGTTATTTTGAATGTTTTGAATGCTTTTAATTACGTATTTAATTTTTTTTACAATCAGTTGTAACTTAGTGTGGCCTTAGTAGAACGTGTTACCGTAATGATGGAACACGGTCTTGGTTGTATTTTGAGATCTCGTATCTCCATTTTTAATTTTCCCTTGTAATTACAGTTTTATTTAGAATGTAAATAGGTTTATTTTTGTAAATTTTAATTGTAATTTTTGAGAAGACCAAAGATGGAGACCGGATGCTCACTCCCGCTGCATGAAAAAGATGGAACATCAAGACAAGCTTCTCGGGTCCAACGGTGGATTCCAAAGTTGTATTATGTTCTTTTTACTAGGATAGGCCACACTAGGAATTTTTATTTACGTTTTGCATTCATTTATTTATTTTATCGTAAGGATAGATTGCATCATATTCCGCCTAAAACCAAACCACCTAATAATTGCATGAAAACTGACTCATATAGAGGTCACGCGTTAGTTTTCTATGACATTCTTATGTCACACGATCATTTTAAGCCATCACCTAAGTTGATTCATTCACGTAATGCTAGATATTCGTTCACTTAAAATGAATTAAAACTAAGTTGATGGGATCTTCCTCGTATAAACGAAAATTGAGAACAGTCTTTATAGGTCAAACTCCAATAAATCCCTTCTTCGTCGGTAGGCATAATATGACCCCTTCTACGTCGGGTAAGTTGGAACCGATTGACCTATTTTATCTCAACACTATGGTCACTCGTACGATCCTGTGATTATGGTGGACTATAGATAGGATTTTTGGAAATCTATCGACCAAGAGTTCTTACGGAAGAACTAGCTAAACAGTTGGCTTATCAATTTACGAAAATTGAGTCTTGGGATCACTTGTATTATTCTTGAGGGAGATCAATTATGCAAGTGCAATGAGTCTACACGATTAAAATGAATTTTTAATAGACTTAAATCACCTCGATGAGTTGCTTATTTCGTTTTTGTTTTTCTTTCTTTTTCAGCGTAGATCACGTCTTTTAAACTGCTAATAACATAATGGTTGGCATCCTCGATGACCCAATGCCAAGTGCCACATTGGACCGTGAGTCCTGGCTTCGGATCTTCATGAATCAGATGAATCAGTCCACTAGACTGAAGAATGATGGATCAAACTTCGCGGAATGGGAGGCGGCATTACGGAATGTTGCCACTGCTGACGGGAAGCTCAAGTATCTGACTGAGCCCCTCCCGCCAGCCCCAGGCCGCACGGCTCGAGTTAACGAGGTCTCCACGTATAGCGACTTCGTCATGGAAGCGGGTGCGATTAAAAACGTACTCATTTTTGTAATGGAATCCAATTTGCAGAAACGCTTCATAGCCCAAGGTGCAAACAAGATTTTCACCACGCTCACTAAGGAATTCTCGAAAGCACCGAGAATCGTGACCTATGAGCATACCACTCGCTTCTTTGATGCAAGACTCCAGAAGGGCCAACCGGTTAGCCCACACATTCTCAGCATGATTGAGAATGTCGAGAGACTGGAGGCGCTTGATTGTAAAATCAGCGAGAACATTGTGATTGACCGCATGCTTCATTCACTCCACGATGGTTTTGCGCTCTTTAGAGCCAATTACTATATGAATGATTTGAAGAAAAGTCCCCATGAACTGCACTCCCTTCTAAATGCAGGACCGAGAAGGACATGAAGTTCGGTGGGAGCATGAAACAAGATGTTCTCGTTGTGACAAACAAGGGCAAGGGTAAGGGCAAAGCTCAAGCAGACCTAGCAGTAGGCAAACCGAAGTTCAAGAAGTCAGGGTCAGGTAAGAGTGGGCCTGGTGAGGCAAGTAACTCATCAGGCGCGACAAAGAGCAAAACCGAAAACATGGAATGCCATCACTGCCACAAGACTGGGCATTGGAGGCGCACATGTCCTGTTTATCATGAGGACATAAAAGCAGGTCGCGTTAAACCTGTTGGTATGTCTTTTTCCTCTTCTACTTTTATTCATATGATTGAGATTAACCACGCAAGTTACGGAACTTGGGTACTAGATACTGGTTGTGGTTCTCATCTGTGTAATCATGTGCGGGGGCTCCGAAACATCGAACCCCTCGTAAAGGGTGAGGTGGACTGCGTGTCGGGAATGGAGCACGAGTGGCTGCCGTCTCGAGGGGAACATACGTGATCCGCTTCCTAGCGGATTTGAGTTATTTTTATATAACTGCTATTATGTACCCAGTCTTTGGAAAAACATTATTTGGTTTCGCACTTGACAAACTTGGTTTTTCATTTGTAATAGAGAATAATTCTTGCATTTTCTCATTACACGATATGATTTATGGCAAGGCAGTCTCCATGAACGGAATTTATGTTTTAGATCGACCAACGAAATATTACACGTAATGAATAAAAAGTTAAAGGTTGGTGACAAAGATCAAACGTATCTATGGCATGCGCCGTATGGGACACATTAATGAGAAACGCGTAAAACAGCTCATAAAGAATGGAGCTATCTCGGCCTTTGATTTTCAATCATTTGGCACGTGTGAATCATGTCTCATCGGTAAGATGACTCGAATTTCCTTCAAAGGTGTTGGAATGCGCGCTGCTGACCTATTAGGACTCATACATACGGATGTATGTGGGCCTATGTCAATCACCGCACGAGAAGGCTATAGGTATTTCATCACTTTCACGGATGATTTAAGTAGATATGGCTATGTCTACTTAATGAAGCACAAAAGTGAATCCTTTGAGAAATTCAAGGAATACGAGAATCGGGTCGGAACCTTGGGCGAAAGATTAAAACACTGCGCTCGGACCGTGGTGGCGAGTATCTTTCTCACGAGTTTGATCAACACCTTAAGGACTGTGGGATTGCCTTACAGTTAACTCCACCTGGAACACCTCAGTTGAATGGTGTGTCTGAACGGAGAAATCGAACACTACTTGATATGGTTCGATCCATGATGAGTCACACCGTGTTGCGACTCATTATGGGGTTATGCTCTTCGTCACCGCTGCTCTAATACTTAACCGAAGTCCGTCTAAAGAACATTGACAAGACACCATATGAACTATGGAAGGGAACGGTCCCTAACTTGTCCTTTATACGGGTTTGGGGCTGCGAGGCTTATGTCAAGTGGAGACACGAGGATAAGCTCGGCCCACGATCGGTCAAGACATACTTTATAGGTTATCCTAAAGGAACACTTGGTCATTACTTCTATTCGCCAACCGAACAACGTGTTTTTGTTGCGGCTAGTGCGATATTCTTAGAGAAGGAATTTCTCGAGAATGCAAAGAGTGATAGAACCTTCGACCTGTCGGAGATTCCAGAACCAAATACCGAGCAACCATTGGAGGAACCAATTCCTTCAATCCGGCTGCATGTAAATATTCTGAGGAACCTAGGAGGTCGGGAAGAGTCTCTATTCCTCCGGACAGATACATTGGTATGGTCGAGGAACATGACATAGATGACATTCTACTCTTAACGAGTAGTGAACCCGCAACCTATAAAGGTACCATGACCAGTTCTGACTCAAAGCTATGGCTTGAGGCCATGCAATCCGAGATGAACTCCATGTATGAGAACAACGTATGGGATCTTGTTGACTTACCTGCTAAGGTTCGTCCCCTTCAATGCAAATGGCTTTACAAGATAAAGCATTCTGTGGAAGGTCAACAAGATATCTATAAAGCACGACTAGTTGCTAAAGGTTTCACCCAAGTGCCAGGTTTGCACTACGATGAAATTTTTGCACCCGTAGTCATGCTACGTTCCATTCGGATTATCTTAGCGATTGCCGCTTTTCATGACTATGAAATTTGGCAGATGGATGTGAAAACCGCCTTCTTAAACGGTTATTTGGAGGAAGAGTTGTACATGGTACAACCCGAAGGTTTCATCGATCCAGAACATCCTAAGAAAGTATGCAAGCTTAAGCGTTCCATTTATGGACTTAAGCAAGCATCTCGGAGTTGGAATCATCGCTTCGACCAAGTGATTAAAGAAAATGGATTTACTCGATCGGTCGAGGAACCATGTCTTTATATCAAGTCGAGTGGGAGCAAGATTGTCTTCCTAATATTGTATGTCGATGACATACTCCTGATTGGGAATGACATACCTCTCTTAACTTCGGTAAAAGTATGGTTGAAAAACCATTTCCAGATGAAAGATCTGGGTGAGGCACAAAGAATTCTAGGCATCCGTATCTATCGAGATAGATCACGTCGGATGTTATCTCTCGATCGGGGAGGCTTACATAGACAAAATCCTAGAGAGATTCAGCATGACTAACTCCAAAAAGGGGTTTCTTCCTATGGCTCCAGGGGTGCATTTGAGCAAGTCTCAGGCACCAGAGACACCGGAAGAGAAAGAGCGCATGACACGGATTCCTTATGCTTCGGCTATAGGATCAATCATGTATGCCATGATATGCACACGTCCGGACGTGGCATATGCATTGAGTATGACAAGTCGATTCCAACAGCATCCAGGTGAATCACATTGGATGGCTGTCAAGAACATTCTTAAGTACCTACGGAGGACTAAAGATTGGGCATTGACTTATGGAGGCGATCAAAAGCTATGCGCAACCGGTTCTGTGAGATGCTAGCTTCCAAACGGATCAAGATGACTCAAAATCTCGATCTGGATTCGTTTTTACTCTTAATGGCGCTGCTGATCAGTGGAAGAGTTCCAAACAAAGTGTTCAGATTCTACGACCGAGTCCGAGTACTATGCCGCGTCGAAGCCGCTGCGCAAAGGAAGCGATATGGATGCGTCAATTCTTACAAGGACTATCGTGCCTAGTTCGAATGACCCGATCACCATCTATTGCGACAATAGAGGTGCCATCTTCCAAGCTAAGGAGCCTAAGTCTAGCAACAAGTCTAGACATGTACAACGGAAAGCTCATCTAATCCGAGATTACGTGGAGCAAAAGGAAGTAGTGATAGAAAAGATTGCTACAGATGATAATATAGCAGATCCTCTCACTAAACCATTACGACAAGATAAGCATGAAGGGCACGTTAATTCCATGGGAATTAAACGTGTTCCTAAGTTGTAGTACTCTTTTATGGATTAGATTCATTCTCTTTTGTACTCTATACAACATCATCGTTTTGATATTTATATATTTTGTTTTTCATGTGGATTTGTACGACAATTTTGAACACCACAAAGTGAACTGAACAAACATTATATTTTTGGTCCTTAATTGCCCACGTGAGTTGATAACTCAAGGTAATTATTTTGTGACGTTGGTTGATGGTGGGTTCAACGAGCCATAAGTCAAAAGGTTGGTGACCAATCACGAGAGGCGATTTATACGGATATCTCGTAGGACACAATTGTGACATCGACGTGGAGTCCTAAATGTTTTATAACATTCGGTGCCCGGTCGTGGATAGGACCTCCATGGTGATCCTAAGAGTCGATTCTTTTGACTATCGATTGTCTCTTGAGACTAAGGCAGATTTTGGGTGACTTTGGTTTCTTTCTCACGGTCATCCGTAGGGGGCAAGTAGATTTTTAGGTCATTTCATCTTTGTGCTTAGATCGGAAGGAGTCGAGTTGAAGGAAATATTCAGCCTTTATCGGTACTCAATATTTCTCGGGGCCACTCGAGGAGTCAGAATCGAAATGCATGGCCATGCTCGAATACGAATTCGTTTTATCGGTTGAGTTACTCTCTAGTCGGGGAAACCACTCTAGATACGGATCGATTGTAAAATACGACCTTTGCGGATCCGGATCCGCAAATTGTTTTACATTGAGTGGGAGAAATTTTAAATGAATATGAGAATCGGTTATCGCACATACACTTGTACGGACAAGTGGGAGTTTGTTGATTTGTGTCCTCCGGTTAGTGCGGATAACGTCATTGCACATACACTTGTACGGACAAGTGGGAGCTTGTTGGGGCTGGTGTCCTTTACAGTTAGTGCAAGGACTTATAAATCTCTAAAAGGATCAAAGGGTATACTTTTGTATTATAATCAGTTGGTCCACGTTTATCAATAACGGTTGGCTTGCTAGATAAGTTTGACGTTATTGTCATACAGATGGCGGTGATCAACTGGTCCCTAAAAGTCACACCTATAGGATACGTTTGAGAGATGTGACGGTATGAAAATACAGTCATGTTGATGCCAAAAATTGACTAAGCAGTTAGTCCGAGTTATTTGACTAGTAATTAGTCAAAATGCGATGTTGAGATATTTTATTTAATACGGATTAAATAAAATGGGCTAAGGCGAATTAAACAGTTAATTCGTAAATTAAATATAAACGATTATATTTAATTGATGTATATTGAATTAATTATACAATATTGTCTTTGTCGGACATGTATTAATATTTCAACTAATCCGAGTTATTAGTTGATGTTTTAATAACCGATAACCGATGACGATTTATAATAAAACCGCGTCATATACATTTAGCATTTTTCGAGCCGGACCACGAGTTAAAATTAAGAGGAAGTGGAAGCCCACTTCCCCATGAGACCTCACGGTTGGCCGAACCACAAAAGGGGAGCCTTCTCTCCTTTTGTAACCTAATTCATTTGCAAAACAAAATTAGGGTTTTGAGAAACATTTTCTCTCAAAATTCAGATCTCACATCTAAGAAAAACTCACACAAATTCTCTCAATATTGCAAGGCAATTAGAGAATACACTTCTAGCACAAGGGCATAATCTCAGACGGTCTTGGGTGTATCGATTAGGAGGAAATCTCTGTTGATTTCTGATCTTAGGCCAAATTCTCAAGGACCCGAGGTTGTTTCTTTATTCCTTATCGTTTCTATTGTTATTTCGTTTATGACAATAATTTGCATATCAAATTTTACGTTATAGTCCTACAATTAAAGGGTTTTATACGGATATTTCCCTTCACGGAACAGCTGGATCATCTCTTCTTTTCCTGCATCTACAGTAGCAATATAGTTAGTATTGTTGAGAATTGGTTGGGCATTAAATTACCTCGACAAAATCTGCTTGATTGGAGAATCCATTTTCAGGGATCCAGGTCTAAGGGAGATGTCGTCAATGGCGTCCTTAATGCTCTCATCTATTCCATTTGGAGGCAAAGGAACGCATGCAGGTTTGAGATGCAGCTACTTAGACCTCAAAAAGTCGCTGATAACTTAATCAAGGAGCTCAAAGTTTGGATTGTTAATAATCGGGAGAGATCGAAGAAAAAGGGGGATGATTTGATGAGGTTATTGTGTGGGAGATGATGAAGGCACGGTAGACATCCACAAAGAAGGACGAGGAAGACGATGGATTTGGGGTTTCTTTGATTGATTTTTTGGTTTTCTTCTAGATAAGGTTTTGTTGAAATTTGGTTTTGTTGTCCGTCTTTATGTTGTAATTTGGTTTTGAGGTCTGTCTTGTATTGTTCTTGGGCTTGGGCTGGTTTCTGAATTTGTTCGACGAATGAGATTGACTTCTCATTCGATCGGGATATGGTTCCGGTTTCTTTTGATTTAATGAAAGCTTACATTTTATCAAAAAAAAAAAAAACAAGATAACGGGACTTCCCAAGTACGGTAGGTCGTGATTGGCTTTCCTATTGTCCAAGCCCAAAAGGATCTCTCCTAAGCATAAACAAGCTGGGCTCCTGCGCAGCTCCATTTGCTCAACTAGGCCCAGGAGACGGGGATCACCTCTCAAGTCTTCATCAACATGCCCTTAAAGGACATATACATGCAACAAACAAAACCCGAATGCCCTTCGCCTAACAACATAAGAAACGGTGGGGTCGGCTCTGTTAATGAATCGGTCAATGAAGTCCAACATTCGCACTCCTTTTGAGGTCACTAAACGGTCCACCTCAAGTCTAGACAATCCAAACAAATCTCAAAATTTGTTCTTATACCCTTATGAAGTAGAAGGAATAGCGGGCAAGTGTTCCTGGTCCCACCCACCGATCGCAACAATTTCTTCAGGAAATGGGCAAATGTCACCTCCAGGGAACGCAAAAACATGATAATTCGGGTCCCAGTAATCAAGACAATCATCTAGAAATGGCTTGACAACCTTGATAAGCTTCAAACTCAATAATGATCCAAGATTATAAGCGCCCATGTTGTGCTTCTCCATGTTGGAAAACTCATTGGTCCACTCTTTTAGGCGAATCTCCAAAGTATTCATGATGAGAGATTATATTTAGAGTTTTTTATGTAATAAGACGAAGAAGAGACGGAAGAATTGTGTGATTAAAACCTCTATCAACGTCTCTATTTATACTAAAACTCTGTTTCCTAAAATCTGCCAGAACAGACACCCCTGGGAACAGGCGCAACACCTGCTGCACCTCTTCAAAGGGACGCAGCTCGTGTTGCGCCTCTTCCTCAGCAAGGTTTATGTGATTTTCCGCATTGGATCTTTCTTAAATTCCTTGGCAAATAATTTCCTATTCCTACGGGTTATTATTTTGGTAAATACGTGAAAATTGCCATATTTCGTGTTTCCTAAATCCGCGGACACGCATTTCGAGGCAATATCAACATTCTCGTCATTTTAACACACTTGCATATTTTCATTTTAGGAAATTTATTTCAAAATCTATATATACTTCTTTATAATCATTTCATTTCTAACTTATAGGTTTTTATATTTTTTTCATTTTTTTAGGGGTAACCCTCCCTACCGTCCGGTCATTTTCGGCAAATTTTTTGCATTTTTGACACTTTCTTTTGCATTTTTTTTTTTTTTGCACTTTTGAGTCTTTCGTTTTGCGCTAATTTAGGCCATATGTATATACAAATGTATGTTCTGCGTGATTTCTATGTAAATTTTGGCAGCATGACGGCATAAACCGTCATCTACCAAACCTGTTCAAAGCTAACCTGCAAGTACAAGCAACACAACCCAGCAGCAAAGGCACTCAGGCCATCATATATACAGCCAAAAACGGAAATGTAAAACAAACTTGGGGCTCGAGCCCTAAGCAAAGTCCAAAATGTCCAAAACAAAGGTCCAAAAATGTACAAATGTGCAAGATACAAACAACAACTAAACAAAACTACTGTTGGTCGCCCTCTAGCTCCGCAACTCTTGCCGCGAGAGCAGCAACCTCGGCGTCACGAGCCTCGAGCTCCCTCAACAAGCGAGCCGTCTCCTCCCGAGACTGGGCCAACTCTCGCTCCAGCTCGCGATCCCCCTGCAAACAACAAATTGGCTCGTGTCAATCATTTCAAGCAATTACAAGAAAAATTGGAAAATCAAAGTTCAAAAAAGGAAATAGGCGAAAGGTTCATACCTGACGACCTCGACCGCCGACAAGTGCCTCGACGGCAGTAGCTCGCAGCCGGTTGGCCACCCTCCATAACGCCACAAACCGGGACGGCGCAACCTGCATTTTGAAAAAGAAGTTCTCAATAATTGAATAAGTTCAATCAAACGTGTTCTTACACAAAAATCATGCAAATTAGAGGCTCACCCTCCGAATCGATCGCAATCGTCCGGACCAAAGATCCGTCAGCCACGTCAAAGTCACGCAGCTCGGAGATCGTCGTCCTCCCGGTCGTGTCAGTGTACTCAAGGGTCTCGGGGTACTCTAGGGGCTCGATGCCCGCCGCCTCAACCTCTTGCAAAGTCAAATGTTTCTCGTTAATCGATGATCTTTCATCGTATCCTCAAAATCAAAAATAAAGGAGAGTAAGATGCTCACCACAACCGGCCAGTACGCCAACCTCCCGTAGAGGAACGCCGAGTAGTCCTCACCAGGAAGAAGGAGGGCGTCACCACCAATGCCAGGCAAGTCAGCCTCCCTCTCAGCCTCAGAAGGCTCCCTGAACATCGTCCTAGGAGGATCAATGGAAACCGTCAAGACGTCCCGAGAGCACTGACGAGCCAAGCGCTCGCCCAAGTACCACACAGGACCCATCGATGTCCTCAACAGCAGCCGGCTCGAGCTCCTAGGTCGAAGGACCTCAGCCACGAAAGGAGGCGCTCCAGCGTACTCCGCCCAAGGCCTGGGCATCCACTAGGACAAGGCAAACAGGAAATCATTCTTATGATCGGTTAAGAAGTAATGAAGAAGAAAAATGAATACAAGTGAGATGCTCACGCTGTCCAGCTGAAGAGCGTTCACGTCCCGCCGGTAAACACCGTGAGAGGAGCGCTTGCTCCTCGTCCGACACATCACCCAATCCCTCACAACGGGATAGGCCTTCTCCAGCGGCTCCGTTCTCTTGGGCGTGAGGCTCGGAAAGTAGGAGTACACCCACGCCTGTAAAAGCAAGTTAGTCAATAATGATCTTTCGTAATTTGATAAGGAAAGGAATTGATTTTAGTCTAAATGAAGGTTCATACCTCCAACAGTAGTCCAGGGCCGACAGCACCAGGAGAAGTCCCCTTCTCCATCAACTCCGGACGAACCATGGCCCTCATGAAGTGGATGAGGACCGCAAAATCAACAGTGACCCAGTCCCAACGTCCTAGGGAGCTCAGGTCAGAAAGGAAAGGAAGAAGCTTCGTCGATAGCCTCTCTCCCTTGTCTCCGAGGTAGATCGAAGACAGAAACCACCAAAGCCACAAACGGGCCCTCTGCTCAGCTGTACAGGGAGGAGGAGCCGTCTCTCTCCCATCGATCACCACCAGCGCCGGGGTCTTCCCCGCAAAGTAGTCTCGGACATAGGAACTGGGCACCAAACCAGGCACTGTAACAGCCTTCGGCGATAAGTTCCAGCCGATCAACCTCCTAGCCTCGGCCGAGTCCACCCTCATTGCAGTCTCCGGCCACTCCACAGCCTCAGTCCCACATGGCAGACCAGAAATCATGTCGTAGTCCTCCAAAGTGACTCCCACCTCACCAAAAGGCATGTGAAAAGTGAAAGTCGTGTCCCAGAATCGGTCCAAGAAAGCGCGGACCAGGCTAAGGTTAGCCCGCAGCTTCCTCTTTGCGATATCCCTCTAAGCCTGCACCAAGGCACCGAACGCTCCACGCTCAATCATGGCGCGCTCCTCCGCTGACAGCCTCTCGTAGCACTCCATCACTGTCGTGTAACCCGAGAACGACCTGATGTTCCCGGCCTCCTATTGTGATTTGAAACAAAAGCTATCTTTAGTTTTGAATGAAAATTGGAAGATATATGAGCGAATGAAATGAAAGAAGATGAGTGATGAGTGATAAATTTAAGATTACCAAGCTCTTCACCGTCCTGTAGGACAGGTGACCCTCCGCAGCTCAAAGCAAGTGCCTGCTGTCCCAAGTCTCAGCCCACGCGGGCGCTCCCCTCATCTGACGAACTCCTCGTCCCACGTTGGCCCGTCTCGGGGCCTCCTCCTCCTCAGCAACCTGCTCCTCGACGACCTCGTCCTTAGCAACCTCCCCGGCTGCCCTAGCCGCAGCAAAAGCCTCCTCCAAAGCCTTCTCGATAGCACGAGAAGGGTCAACAGCAGCGTCTATCTCCAGGGGAGCTCTCCCAGAAGAAGAAGCCTCATCACCTGCAACGTTAAAGTAATTTTAGGCCGCGTCACGTGACGACCACCCTGGATTAGGGGACTTTCGAGCCTTCGGAAGCCCTGAAATCGCTCTTTTCTCGCAATCTTTGGCTATATTCTCACAAACCCGATCACTCATGTGGTAGTTAGGGCCAAGTCAAGCCTAAGTTGAAGCCTAGTCATGGGTTCAAGTCGAAATTTCGGCAGCATTTCGTTATAACGGCGATTATGCCCTAGAAAAGTGTCCTGAAAAAGCCGTCACAAACCGAAATTTCGAGATGGTAGGAAGTTTACCCATCATCCAAGGATTCCAAATATCAAGTTTCATCGCAAATGGGCAATCCTAAGGCCATTTTCGAAGCAATTTACGGTTTAGCTGTGAAACCGTCTCAATTTCGCTCAAATGCTCAAAACTCAATGAAAATTCGAAACAAATAAATGTTTATGATCCTTATACTACTAATTAGCCATTTACACAATCAATTGTACAAGGCAAGATCATTTGGGGGAAAAGCCCCAAATTTTCGACATTTTAGGGTTGGAAACCCTAATTTTGTCGATCAAATTCATTCATTATATAAGATTAATGCAAGAATGATATACATACCTCGATTGGTCATGATGAATGCAAGATTTTGGATCAAATTTTGGCGAAAATGGTTGAAGTTTGAGAGAGAAATTGAGGAAATTATATTTCGAACAAATGAATTGAATCCCTCTGTTTATCGCGTTTTTACGCAGAAAAAACACCTTCAGGAATAGACGCAGCAAGCGTTGCGCTTATTCCAAGAGACGCATCTCTTGCTGCGCCTCTTCCTTAGCTTCCCTCCATACGAGTTTTCAAAAATTCGTTATGAGTTCGTTATTTGTGGGCCCATCTTTGGTGCGCCTCTTCCCCGTTGCCATTTTATCATTTTGGTCCGTTTGACGATCATTCTTCGTTCAGACCCGCATTCCTAAGCCAACTGCAGACTATTATACGTTATTTATCGCTTCCAAGACTTTAGCTTGTCACAACGAGCCAATATTCCTTCACAGGTGTTTCGACACGCCTTCACTATATTCCCCCAGCGAGAGTAAGTGGACAGACAATCCCTCTCGAGACATGGAGATATATTCTTGATTATGTTCCCAGCGAGAGTAAGTGGACAGACAATCCCTCTCGAGACATGGAGATACATTCCTGATAAGGTTCCCAACACGAGAGTTCACGACATACAATCGTCCTTCTCAAGTTCTTCCGAAGTTTGCTTGAAGACGACCAGCGATTTCTCCCGCAGTTCCTTTGTGTCCTGCTACTCGCAATATTTTTTGTTTCCCCGCGGAGTGCGATAAAAGTGTCGTTCTCCAGAGGTTCCCAAACCCGTAGAGTTCCTACACTCGAGCCTTAGTTACCCCTTAGTTTGAACTTATATTCGGGCCTCCTTCCCGTTGATGCTTTCCTTTAGGGCCCCACACCCTAGCACCAATCCTTACTTATCTTTTAGGTCTCACCCTTTAGCTCCTACGCTTACCTTTAGCTCCTATGCACCTCCGTAAATGTCTCTCAAGAAGTTTTAGGTATGATCTATTCTTATGGCTGGCGAGCTTCCTTACGTAGTCTAATGGACTTTAAACGACCCTCCCCGATAAGTCGACAGACTCTAAAATGTTCCTGACGACAGGTCCTTGGCTTAGACCCCTTGAGTCGCCTCGCGTCGCCATAGTCGTCAGGTTGTAATCTTCGATTGACCTGATGGCTATACTTTGACTTTCGCCTTGTCCAAGCCTCAGTCAAAGTGGGGGCTCTGTAGATACCTCATTTCTGCACCTCCCGCAAACCACCCGGTGATGATTGGGCCGCATGTTTGATACGCGGAACGATTTGTGACAGTTCGTAAGTTTATCGTCAAGTGATTGCTCAAACACTGATGTCTACCTCTTAGTTGTCATCTACGCGCCGATACGGTCATTTTGACAGTAATTAGAGTACATTTGGAGTCCGGACCTAAAACCGTCTTCATTTTTCTCGATAACCGTTAAATCCCGAGTCGAATGTTGGAATGTTAGGATATTTCTATTCCATATTTTATAATATTTCACAATCTTTTAATCTTTGGTAAACAATTTCCCGTAATATTCATACAAAATATTAAGGAAAATTAAATTATCCCGTCATTCCATAATTTAAACACGGAAATCTTTCTTCCGCAGGAGGAAACCACCTGGGAACAGACGCAGCAGGTGCTGCGCCTCTTCCAAGAGACGCAGTGACTGCTGAGCCTCTTCCCAGGTCCTTTTCTGCGTATTTTTCGTATCTTTTTCATATCTTTCCGAGATTCACTTCCAAAGTCTCTCCGAAAACCCTATTCCTTCACGTGATTAGTATAAATAGAGACCTTCGGTCTCACATATTTCTCACGCGAGTGTCCGCCCTTCTCTTCTCTCTTTGCATTCTAGACCACGTTCTTACTTTTTGGCGTCTACGTGCTTGAACATTCGACCACGTAAACTCGGATTCTTCTGAGTACCAGCCTCGTTTGCATGACCGACCAATTTGACCAACTCCACAATTAATCAACTTAACTAATCTTAATCGTTTTCCTCTTACGAGGGCACTTTCGTTACATTCGAGTCGAGCATCACTAATCGTAAACTTAGTTCATCTCGTTTCGTCAAACATGTAAGTCTGAGGGTGTAAATCTCTCTTTTATTATTGTTATTTACTTTTTGTATCACTAATGTAAGATTTATGTCGAAAACATCTCTTAAAACCGATATATAAAACTTCGTTTAAAACCCTTTTTATGGATTACCAGAAGATAACCGTCGAGAAAGGACGCAGCAACTGCTGCGCCTCTTCGAAGGAGCGCAGTGTCTGCTGCGCCTCTTCGTGAGGCTGCCGCAGTTCCTGCTTCCTTTCTTCTTCCTTCGTCCTCTGTAATTCGTCTTCTTTATTTGTTTTCGTTTGTTTTCTTTAATTCTTTGTTACAATAACATAATCATCTCACATGTATATTATTTATCATTCATTAGTATATAATTCGTCATTAAATCCGACTTGAATCCCTTATAATCTCATATTTGCGGGTTTTCGTCATTAAAATCAATCCGGGTTGTAGAAGTTCAATTCGTTCACATTGAGTTTCTGGAATTCGACTTTTGATATATTTTCATCTGTCTATTGTCATATTCATCGCATATTCGTCATTAGTTTGTCATTAACTCGTTGTGTCTAACCTAATTAGTTCACTAATCAATCGTTCATCCATATAATTAATCCGTTTACTCCGTCTCATCCATGTTTCCTTGCTTTTATGACTCGTTCATATGTAATTAATGAATTAAATCACTTCCATCCGAGTAAATATATTAATTAATCCTTAAAATCACCAATTAATGTTAACGATTTGCAGTTCCGGCTTCACAGCCAGAACTCACCCTTGGAACAGACGCAGCAACTGTTGCGCCTCTTCCAAAGGGCGCAGTCCTGCTGCGCCTATTCCAGGTTGATTTCTGTCTCTGAACTTCTGTTCTGCCTTGACCTAGTTTAATTAATCTACGTGTAATTAACTATTAACCGTATTATCGCCTAATGTTTCTGTTCGTTAATTCCTTTATTCATTCTTTTTCCCAAATTATCCGTTTTAAAGGTATTTTCGACATAAATCGCTAAACTCATTGTAATTATTGTAATTTTTATTATTTTTATTTTTCTTTATTGTATTTATCGTTGTATTTTGTATCATTTGTATGTTTTCACATGTAATTGAACATAAATTCCTAGTTTGACTAAATTGTTTGCTAATTAATTGTCCACCGACTTAGTCTAATTCTAACATGCTAGGATTAAAACTTGGATGTTGTATTGCATGCATATAATCGACGATACATCGAGTATAGACGATTTCCCTAATCATTAGTAGAGGCCGCTATCGAGGCGGGCGGGATTAGGTGTTCGATCAAAAGAGCTTCCTAATACGTACCCTCACACCTTACTCCAGATCTCTGTGAACATCCGTGTTCATTGGCATCCACGAGAGTCATTCTAGACATAGAATGCTAAGGGTAACGATTGCTTGTTGTTCATGTCACTACTTTGTGTCTTGACATGACATGAGGTATTCGAACGGTTCCAATTTCCCATAAAAATTGTTGGCGACTCCACAAATGCAAACGCTTGTATCCCAAGCGCCCCCGTGGCCCCATGTCCACAATCAAGACCGTCACATATATAAAAGAATGCTTTAAAACTCAAAACATACATGTGCACATAACCTACTACTCAAAACATATGTAAGAATGTAGCCGTCGACTCGAAACAACCGCCCAAAGAGATACTCGGTCGAGTGCACGACGTACTCGACCGAGTACAGGACAACTCGGTCGAGTAATGAGACTACTCGGCCGAGTTCACAACTCCAGAAGCTGAACAGAATTATCACAGAAAGATTATCGGCCGGATATGGGTTACTCAGTCGAGTATGAAAGATACTCGGCCGAGTATAGCCTACTCGGTCGAGTACCGGCACAACTCTCAGCAACGTCCAGTTTTCGTAAAACAGTCATATCTCACTCTTTACTTGGTCATTTTGGGCGTGTCACCTATCGTTAGAACCGTAAGAGAACAAGCTATCACATCCGCTTCGAATCGCATCAAAATAATATATACATCTCAAGTTATAACAGTTTAAAGAGAACCTCTCTATAATCGGACAACATAACTACTAGATTTTTACTTCCAAACAACTTAAACAACAACAACAAGGTAAACAAAAACAACTTAATACTCATAAAACCAGTATCTCTAACCACATGTTACTATCTACAAAAGCCAAACAATAGCATCCATCATGCTTATACAATATTCAACTTATCAATCATGTACTACCCACATGCTTTTATTCTATAACTTTACGTAAAAACAATAACATAATATACGACATAAATCCCCTATTCACATATTACTAACATAGCAACAGTAGAAAATCTGCTTCCATCACTTAAACATGTTTTCCACATGAATTTCATATTCTCATGCAATTACTTCATCTTTTCAAACCAATTCATCGATCATATTCATACAACGCATTCATACAATTTATTCATCCAATATATTCATCCACCATATTCATCCAATCATATGCATATAAACAATAGTAAACTAGTAGCGATCCCAACCACTATTCATGTTATCATAAACAACGACCTTCATCTTTTCCACCACATCTCCATTCAACCACATAACACCCATCCAACATATTCATATAAACATAAGTAAACACATAGCGATCCCATGACACCCCACAGTGACCGGTTTAAAGTTGTAGGGCGAGTTCGCGACTTTAGGACGTCTCCCAAGTCTTTGCATTAGCTCCTAACAACTCCTACCCGGGTTCATTTAAATTTGACTCTCTATATTCATTGGGCTCATTAGTTACAGGTTCCAAAATCGTCTCTCTGATACCACTTTATGACACCTCCACATACCAAGGTGCCTTACCAGGACCACCCTAGCATGAGAGACCGTCACCATCTCGGTTACCCGAGGTAATGTATATCAAATTTACTGTAAAGAAACATACTTTAGATAAATAAGTTTAAGTGATTACATATCCAAAACCTAAAACTGTAAAGTGAAATACATCTGTTCCAAAATATCACACCAACTGAAAGAAATATAATTTCAAGACACAGCGGAAGACTCTAGTGACACGTGATGACTCCATCCCAGTTGTCCCTCGCGCAAACAATCCTATACCTGCTCAATAACTGCTCACCATCCCCGAATGGATCACCACAGTTTTTAAAACAATTACCGGGGTCAGTTTACTGCATAATCAAAATAAGACAAGTATGAAAATATAACCAGCTGTTCACCATCCACCTCCAACTCCCAATCACATCATGTAACTGACTACACACTAAAGTGTGTAGCTCTGGCAGTGGGGGACTGCAGCCTTGCCCACCAAATCCCCGCTCATCAATGAGCGAAAACCCTGTTCATTAATGTGCACATCCCCTCCTGTGACGGGTTCCACAGAGGGCAAAACTAGGGCGTGAAGCCACTCCCGCAAGTGACTCCACTCAGCCGAGGACGCGCCTCGCGAACATCAAAAACAACCATCACAACACCAACACCAATCTCCAATCCAACAACAGCAGATAATCACAATATCAATCGTACAACAACTACCACATAATCTCAAATTAATTAAACAGTAAACCGAGTAGGGAAACCCTACCTTCTCGTAATCTGTTATGCCGTAGCCAATCATAGAAATGCACAACGAGTAACACATCATCACCTATAACAACGATAATCAACAATCAACAACACATACGATGACCAAAATCCTAAACCCCAAAATAAACCCAACCTAGGGTTTGCTAACTTATAAGAACAACAATATATCGACAAGGATAAGACACTTACTACGGCGATCGATAGGGAATAAGATGCTAGAACCCACAATCGACGACCTTTGCCTTGAAATTGATGAAGATGATTAGAGGAGAATGAAACGTAGTTTAGGTTTTGGAGGAAATGATCTTAGAAACTGACAACGACTTATATATAATCTCTAATCATTTTAATCAAAACCGCGGAAATAACCCGTAAAAGACCGGATACTCGGTCGAGTATAGAGTATACTCGGCCGAGTATCCCCTACTCAGTCGATTATTACCATACTCGGCCGAGTATTCCTGGACAGTAGCCTGACCAAAAACACATGATGCAATACTCGGCCGAGTAAGCCATATTCGGCCGAGTAACAGACTAGAAAACCGTAGTATTACAGCCTTCCCTCCTTAAAAAGAACTTCGTCCCCGAAGTTCCAACCCAGCCTATAAAACATGAACACCTAACACTAACTCCACCAACCACGCTTACTTCCACAACATGGCTCACGATATCGTCTCAACTACAGCATAGTCTCTCAATACTAACTCCATAGTACTATCGAATACCCACAACATAAGTGTTGCCAACTCTGTCTTACTTCCATAACGCTCACTAGCAAACTCAATACCAAGACAATCCACCAAACAAGATCAACACTAAGACGGAATGTTACATTCTACCGCCCTTAAAACGAACTTCGTCCTCGAAGTTTACTCATACACATAAAAATAATCACCCAATCCATTAACACTATCGAAGTTTACTCACACTTCTAACATCATACTACTACAAGCACTGCCATTACCTGTATTAAAATTGATCATCACACAAATCCATCCTTATACCATCAAACTCTCTTGTCGCATCCTACTCCTCTTAAGATAAGTGTTACGTCCTTGTAACTCACTAATACTAGATCCTTTGCTATACCCCCCCCCCCTAATCCTCATTACCACCGCATGTCAACGATAACCCACTATAACCTCAACACCTAAAACCATTTCTATATCCAGAGCTCTCTTTCTCTAACAGTCCCCATACCTCAATTCATTCTGCACTCCATATAACCTATACCATAAAATCCTCAGCATAACCACTACCCCAACTCTTCAACATAACCGCAAAACGACATACTTCTATATATATATATATATATATATATATATATATATATATATATATATATATATATATATATATACACACTCATCTCCATGATCATAACTCACGATCCACAATTTTTACACACACCCACATTAGCTTCTCAAGTTCATTTCTTTTATTACCACAAAAGTCACCCATAAATTAACATGATACTAAGTCCCAATACTCCGTACTCACTGTCCCAATAAAAAGGTTATAAACCACCTGTAGTTTCCAGTTCAATACCACACATGTTCCACAATTCTCTTGCCACAACTATGTCCATTAATGCCTCATCTAAAACAACATCAAAAGTACTCTAACAACCTCTCACAACTGTGTCCCATTAAAAGAATATTACTATAACATGACAACAACGGAAACATACCCAACTATCTTTCATATCATACTCTATCCCCACTCCCAAGCCGACACTAGTAAGAACATCGGTAAACAAAATAACAGTCTATATGTCCAAACCAAACCTCACAAGGAAAAGCAATAAACAAAACAACAATCTACATAACTAATATATACTTTCGAAAGTTCGTCTCATCAGTATCCTGCCTACTCCACCACAACCGATGACGGCATCGCAACACCGCCACCAACAGCCGCACCGTAGAGCGAAAATACTCGTATCACAACACAAATTACCGTGCCCGGAATGCCACCCGAGGCACAACAACCACATCGATCGTCATCATAACTTATACAATCCCATAACACTAACTCAGTACAACTTCCTTGACCAGAAGACTTTCTTAAAACCGCTTTACTAGACCACAACGCAACATATTACATGGAATCACAGATACTAACCTTATGAATATTATCCATATCATGACTCATGAGGTCAGAACCTCACACAAACATTTACACATATCATGGACCCATAATCGAATCTAACTAGCCAATGTTGATCACGTAAGTTACCACCTGATAAAGATTACTTCTCACCCGTGCTTAACTCGTATGTCCCTCCTATTACATTCTCCCATTCGCATAACTACCACTTCTTGACAAATGTAACCATACCATTAATACTCAACTAATAGCACATACCTCCTATAACCACATTCCATACCCCCTCACAACCATTCATATTAACCCGGCCTCTACAAAAAAAAATCAACCTCTTTAAAATGGCTATCTTCCCTATTTAACATCATCATTAACCACTAGTGACAACACTACGACACTACCATCTTCCATGCAACTACTCTCTTACTATCACTTCTTAATATAACAATCACTTTCCTCTCTTAGGTTATCATCCCAAATAACGAACATCAAATCCATCAACAAAATTTACCTCAACAATACTTCCAATTCTATCTTTTATTGCATCGTCACCTAACTCTCCACCAAAATATCATATCGTGCAAACACTCTGCCAGTTCTTACTCCCTTAATACCTCGAAACTCACGGCTAACATGTCGTCCTGAACTCCTATATAACTATTAACTCACACCCTCTCATGATGCTAGCGTGCATCTTCATGATTCCTTACTTTCATGTCCCATAACTTTGGTCAACGTTCTCCCAACTTACTTCCATCCAATAATACCAATTAATAATTCATCTCCTTCCTTCTTCTACCTAACTCTTTAGTAATCCGATTACCTTCTTGTTGCTCCACAACTCAAATTCCATTAATTCATATCAATATCTTCTCCTTCTTTCTTATCACTGATCCTCTCCCATCATACTACTCACTCACACTTGTCACCATCAAGTCCCCACAACTAACTGTTACCCTTTAATTAGTTGTATCTCCCTTTCGTATCCCTAGAAAACCAACAATTTACCTCATACCGTTAATTGCCCAAAGAATTACACACCGGGCTTACCTCTTGATAATCCAAATTCCCAAACTCAATCACTATCTACAAATCCACATCGTGACATAACTCCATCTAAGTTCACTATATACCCTTCTTTTCTATCCCTCTACAACAACCTTTCATTACATATATATTCTTAACCAACACAATCCTAACCATCTCCCTCAATAAATCCTTACACCTCTCAAGTTGTCACTATTCACATCCTTCCTTTCAAACATTCATTCTCACGTTTCTTTACACTTACATCACCCTTGCCCATATACACTTACTTTTATATTACTCAACATGCGACTATATCAATCCCCATATCTCACAAAACATGCTCCTTGCCTCGATTAGCTCATCAATCTTCCCTTTCTTTTTCCACTATTCTTCACAACCACATATAACACATGTCCTCCCTATCCAACACATATCCCTCATAAGCCGGCATTCTCCATATCATAGCATCTGGTAACTTACGTATCAAGACCGTCACATATATAAAAGAATGCTTTAAAACCCAAAACATACATGTGCACATAACCTACTACTCAAAACATATGTAAGAATGTAGCCGTCGACTCGAAACAACCGCCCAAAGAGATACTCGGTCGAGTGCACGACGTACTCGACCAAGTACAGGACACTCGGCCGAGTTCACGGCTCTAGAAGCTGAACAGAATTATCACATAAAGATTACTCGGCCGAATATGGGTTACTCAGTCAAGTAAGCCATATTCAGCCGAGTAACAGACTTAAAAAACTGTATTATTACAGTCTTCCCTCCTTAAAAAGAACTTCGTCCCCGAAGTTCCAACCCAGCCTATAAAACATGGACACCTAACACTAACTCCACCAACCACGCTTATTTCCACAACATGGCTCACGATATCGTCTCAACTACAGCATAGTCTCTCAATACTAACTCCATAGCACTATCGAATACCAACAACATAAGTGTTGCCAACTCTGTCTTACTTCCATAACGCTCACTAGCAAACTCAATACCAAGACAATCTACGAAACAAGATCAATACCAAGACGGAATGTTACACTCAGCCCGAGCGTCCCACAAGCAGGACTGGCGTTTTCCTTTACAGCATGAGCGTCCAACAAGGGCAGGTCGAGCGTCTCCTTGAGGGACTTGCAAGGCGTTCATCTTCATTTTAGGGACTTAATCGTCATTTAAGCCCTTAGTTACCCTAATACTTGTACTTAGTATAAATACTCCATTATATTATCCGATTATTACCAAGTTTTAATCAAGTTTTTACCAAGTTAGATTACCATATTAGCTTGTTATCTTAGATTAAGCCAAGTTATTAATACAATCCAATTACATAATTCAATCTTAATCTTTACTTAATTATTCAAGTGTTCTTAGATTTAGTTGGGTAATTTGAAGACTATTTGGGTTTATTGGAAAATTGACAACTCTTCATCATTCATCAAGTTTTCTTCTATTATTCTTTACTTTATATTTGATCATCCTAAGTTGGTACAATTTCTCTACTCTCTACTTAATCCTTGTTTATTGTTTTGCTCATCCATCATGTTTAGCCTTGTTAATATGATTGACACCCTTGTTAGCATGTTTTCCATGATCATGAGTGAGTAGTCTCCTAACTAGGGTTAATGGAGGATTAGCTAGGGGAGTTAATCATGGGGTAGATCTTTACTTAATAAGTTCATATGATTGCTTGCTTGTTGTAGTTTAAACTTATGCACATGTTATGCTTGATGAAATGCTTGATTGACAACCTAGCATGAATCTCTTATCCATTCAACAAGACTTGTAAGACATAAACTAACTCAAGGGTTGTTAGACCATGCATATAGTTGAATAAAGAGAATTAAGTCGACGTGTAGGGGTTGTAAAGTCTTGACCGACTCGGCTCCGAGACCCAAAACTTCCTATGAATTGTAAGATATAAACTAACTCGATTCCACTACAATAATAAATTGCTTGCATTTATGAAACTTGTTTATGTGATCTCACCATGATTCCTTATGAACCCATGACACCCTAGTGTTTTAATCAATTATTTACAAACCCCATTTACTTGTTTTGCTTTACTTTCATTCATTTACTTTTTGTCAAGTAGTTTAGATTGCAACTCTCAAACCCTATTTGTGACACCAAAGACATAGCTCTTTACAACCGATAAATCAATACAATACCCATCCCTTGGGATCCGACCTTTACTTACCGGTCTACTAAGAGTAGTTTGCTGAGATTATAAATAGTGTTTGATAGGGAGAATAGACGACGTTCCGACTCTCATCAGATGCCAGCCCATTTCTCAGAAGGGAAATAAAAGGGGATACTGTAGAGGATCATAACAACCATAGTAATGTAATATCCGATGTGGCTGGCCCGAGCACGCATATACAAGTATATCATGCCTTAGTGGTTGCGGTGTAGTATCGTCTTCAACCCAAATGGCTGCGATCTGTGACGTTGTTGGTGCATTATGTGTACGTTGATCATACATCGGATCGGCACGTATTAAAATACGTGTCGCCTCTGATACCTCAAGGGTTCGTAAAGAGCGGAAGAATTTTGTATATGTATTGGAATCCATAATTTTCATTAGTATATCAATGACCCTTTTCTGAAAATCAGGAGAAATTTGTAAGCGATGCATCATTTCATGATCAGTGTCGTAAAAATATAACTGGATATACCGTGGACGTTCTTCAGTTGGTAAGATGTCGTTGATGAAATGATATACCTGACCTTGAACTCTAAAAGTGTAAATTACACGGTTTCTATGGACAAACTCGTGGTCTTTCTTAATACCTAGAGAGGTAAACGCAAACGAGCTATTATTAAACATTATATTATTTCTAAAATTTTTGGATGTGTCATCTTCGGATAAGAAAAGGTATTGTAACGCCTCTGGAACTGAGTTGCTTGGAAGATGTATTTCACCCTGGTTGTAACAGAAGAGCGGTGATTCATTTCTAAAAAGCTTTGCAACACAACATTGACAAGTAGACGGCAAAGGAAGGATATATGGTTTACTGAGCGGTTTCTTCTTTCCTTAAATATGAGATAGGTTGAAAGTTAAAATTAGTTAGAGTAAGGATCGACTACAAGTTAGATAATTTAAATTTTGTAGCAGAGCAGTTGTGTTATCCGTAGTAGAAGAATGAGTATTCCTTCTATGCATGCTAGAAGTCTCATATGTGCGTGAAGTAGACGTCATGTATTCAAAAGTGCTCGCCCTTACGAATGTAAAATACATGAATTTAATAAATTGTACTAATATAATAAATCCTTATAAAGAAATAAGGAACGAAAAAAATATCATTGCAAACAAAGACACAGATACAAACAAGATTAAGAGAATGCCATAAAGTTATATTAAGTTTACGGTTAATGAAAAACATAAGGGTTTAATATAGTTTTTTTGAACATAAAATTTATTTAGAAGTATGCAACAGCTTCTGTTTCGCCAAATAATTATAGAGGATTTCCTTTTTCAATCAAAAAAATTCTTAAAAAAGTTTTGTACTTTGGATATAAAGTAACACAAAAACGACTCAAGCCATACACAAAAAAAAGGAGATTTATAAATTACTTACTATGGAAATTTTAAATTTTGGTCTACAAATTGTACTATTAATTATAACGATTACGAATATGCTATTACAACGAACTCTGGGCAAAAGTAAACAGTTCTTAAGAAGGAAGATATTTTAGTGACAAAAATTTAGAAGAAAAAAGTTTGCTAATATAAAAAAAATAATTATAAGCACCAAAACCCAAAAAAAAAATTAACTTTGAAAATCATTTTTTTTATTCCCTCTCTCAAATTTTCTTTTTTTTAAGTAAAGAAATAAATAATCGTGCTTAACAAAATGAAAAAAAAAAAAGAATAATTTTTCTGGAAAATGCATCTATGACAAAAAAAAAATACTAACATGTTTTCTATAAATATTGCAATTTCTGGGTAATTTATAAGAACAAATATTATCTTACAACCAGTTGTATAGTAGCATTGTACAACCGCCTCAAAGTTGTTGAGCTCTTACACAAGGTTGTTGAGCTATTTTACAAGTTATTGAGCTATTTTACAAAGTTATTGAGCTTAATAATTATTCTGTTAAGCTCAATAACTTTGTATCATAGCTCGATAATTTTGTTAGTAGCGCTCGATAACTTTATAACAAAGCTCAACTACATTGAATAAGTTGTATATACAACCAGTTGTATAATACATTAATTGATTTATAAGGCACTTAAGTTTGGGATGAGTTGTTAATAAACCCCTATACTTTGATCAAAAGTGAAAACGAATTGTAATTTATTTTTCATCATATATATTATAATTAAAAGTATTTTATTTTTAAAGTCTATCATATATGTAGAAAACTATGGACAACAATTTAAAAAAAGGTGAAGGAAATTCTCGAAAAGAGTAAGCGATTTCCACATAAAATGTTTCACTATTTATATAGTATTTTGGTAAACGAAATTCCACGTTGCATTTCAGATATTTGTTTCCAAAAAATAAAGCTTATAAAGATAATGGTGCGTTTTTAAACAAATTAAGAAAAATTAGAGAAATCTTAAAAACTCAAAAAAGAAAAACGCAAATAAAATGCACAAAATAATTGGGAACTGAATTTATAAATAAACAGTAACGGCCGTAAAATCTTTTTTTGGTATAACGTAAGAAAATTAATGAAAATAGTAACCTAGCACAAAATAGACATCTACTATGAACTGTAAAAATTCTCAAGACAAAATATATTTTTATAGGGAAAATGAGATAATGCCACCTAGTGGTAACGAAATTTAGCGCAGCCAAGGATAAAATTGTAAATTCCTTAGCTATTTTAATTTCTCTCTGCATAAATTTGATTTTCAAATAAATTATTAGCAAGGGGTGTTCTAAAAATTTTAGATCGTTAGATAAGTCATGAACATAGATTTTATCTGATTATCTCAATATGAGTTTGTTACATATTTCCACGAATTACTCCCAAAAACTATGAACGTGAAAAGCAAATTTAAGACTTTAAGAAACATCATCAATATCTATAAATATTATTAAAAGGGTAAACCTTAAAAGCCACATAGACAATGTCACCTCGTATTACAAAATGTCACCTTGCATTACCAAAATTCCACGTCACCAGTCCTCCATATAGTATGACATGTTTAATTAAGAGGGTAATTCATGTTCGTATAATGACCCATTTAAAACGATACACAAATTAAAAAATATTTACATAAAAAATAAATTAGCGTAACAAACATTAAATTTTGGCCTTTTTAATTTCTAGATAAATTAAAAAACAATTAAAAATCAAAATTCATACTAAATTTTAAATTTCTACGTTTATTCTTAGATATGTTAAGTAACAAATAAATATCACATAATTGTAATTTTACGCCGTTTATGAAATAATAAATAATTTATAAATATTAAGGGCAAATAATAACATACTTAACATTAAACATTGACATTTAAATTTTGAAAACTACAATTGGTTAAACAAAAAATAAAAATTTACATCACTCTTTTAAATTATTTATATTTGCAACTCCTTCTTAAATATTATTGCAATAAACTTACTCAATTTCATTAAATTGAATACATATGTAAATCTATAAAAATGATTTATAAATAAAATTGAAGACAAAATATCTACCATTTTTTAGTTCGTAAGATAACTCCCTAAACAATTCTCATGCAATGTGAATTTTGTAAAAAAAAAAAAAGAAAAAAAAAGTAAACCTTTTATATTTCATTTCTCATTACTCTATATTTATGTCTATATTAAACTTGCTAATAATGAAAATAAATGCTCAAAAGTCATAAAATATTTATACATATTTATGTATATATTAAATTTGGTAATAATAAAAAATAAACCCAAAAGTCATAAAACGCATCCTCATTTGGCTATAAATGTTTGATGGAAGGCAACATTTGTAAGCCGAAATTCAAGCGAATATTTTTTTACCCCATCGCCAAAAGAATTATGTGTGTGTGTGTGTGTGTGTGTGTGTGTGTGTGTGTGTGTGTGTGTGTGTGTGTGTGTGTCAATAATCTTTCTTATCATTGTATCAACATCAAGGTAAGTGTACTAAGGTTTTAAATTAATAATTTATTTATTTATTTGTAAGTTTTATTGGTTATGAAGTAATCTTCACATTTTTAACCTTCAAATATATGTTGTTTTGTTCTCATTTAAGGGCTATCAAGATTTGTGGAGTTGTGCTATTCATAAGTAAATATACTTACATCTTTATGATTCAATACCCTATTTCTTACATTATTTAAGAGAAAACTTAAATTAATAACAATAATGTTAATATTGAATAAATCAAATTCCACCATTTTGTTTTTTATTAATCACTCAGTGGATTTTTTTTAAGGATAGTTCATTGGAGAAAGAAGACTATTTGAAGAAGAGAAATACTAGAATTGCTTAAACAAATATTCCCTCCATTCCACTCAATACTATATTATAAACTAACTACAAAATTGACTACATGAATGTGAATGACTAATGGTTTTTAGGTTCATAAATAAAATTTAGTATTTCAGAAACTTTCAAATGTATGTTTTATTTGGGTATGTGTTTTTTTTATTCATCATTTTTCCTTTGCAAAATAGCTCTCATAGAATGAAATTGGGGTTGCAAGGATCTCAATCTTATTAACAAGTTGGACAAAAAAAAAATTATTGACATAGATAATGGCTAAATGCAAATTATTATCTAATATTTTTGCGTACATGTCATATTATCTAATGCATATGTCTTATAATACATAAGAGATTGCAATGAGATTTGTAGTAGGCTACTATTTAACTCATTTTATCATTTATGCAAAAATATAAAATTTGAAAATTTTGACAAATTGGTATAGATGATATAGTAAGACTAACATTTATTAAAGTTCATAACTATGCTACTATATGATTTATGACAATTAAAATATTGAGAAGATAAAAAACCTTATAATTCTATATGTTTTAAGCTCCTTACATTGCGAGATTTATTATTCTCAAAAAAAAGAAGGAAAAAAAAGAGAAATAATTCATTATGCATTAATTTGCCCTTTCATCTTTACTTACTAACTTTATTTGCCGGAAGACAAAGCGACGTTCAAACTTTTACATAGAAATTTAGTACAAAATCTATACAATCTAATCAAAAAACAACCTTAAGCATTTAATTTTTTTTACACGGTGCCATGAATTACTGGACTCATTGAAAGGTAACTTTTTTTTTTAAAAGCACATGTTTTTAGTATATTAATCAAAATAACAATTAAAATACAATATATAGTTTTGAAAATAAACCAAAATTGTCAAAGAAATAAGGCATTAACCAACTAACTTTTATGTATTTCAAGACGATATGAAGCGGAAAGGGACACTCAGAATCTCCTTTGCAAGCAGAGGCTCTGGGATAATGAAGGCCCTAAAATGGGCATGCGACAGTGGCTTTCTTCATCTGGAAGTTTCATCGGATTGTCTTCAACTTCTGATGCAATGGGCAGGCAGTGGATCAAGGCACTACCAAATAAAAGGCATTTTAGACGACATCACTTGCTTATCGGCTAACTTTCATTGTTTATGTTTTAGTTATGTGTGTAGGGAACGCAATGTCGAGGCTCATCTTCTTGCTCGGAGGGCCATGACAATAGCGTAAGAATTTTTCTTATCAGCTGCAAAAAAAAAGACTATATTTTTTAAATGGATCAACTAATTACTCAGACAAATATAAACAATACGATAAAAATAACAAAAACTAAAACAGATAAATCCGTGAATCTCACGGGTCACAAACCTAGTTTTCAGTATTAAAAATCATTGTTGATTTGTTGAATAACCTAATATGGGAAGAAGACTATTGCATTAGAAAAATGAACATATTGAAATATATACGACTTAATTAATAAGGCTCCAAGTACTCCGTATGATTTAGATACGAACATAATTAATTTTATAGAATACTAGAAGTAAAGTTTTTATAACATTAAAAATGATCATAATATTGGTAACAACTATATTATCAACGATTTTGTCAAGCACATCTAATTCATAAAGGGGAAATTAATAATTAGTGTCTTATATAAAACCACTTTTCTAAACTCACTACCTTATAAATATTTTTTCAGAAATTACTACCTTATAAAGCAAATATGCATACAATTTACTAACACATTCAGTTTCCGAAGACTTAAAAAGAAATATTTCGACTTAATTTGATTTCTCCATCTAAAACATACATTTCATGACTAAAATACCCCTCTTCCAAAGTCCTCTTTTATTACTCGCGCTACCTCTTTTCCTTTTTTTTTTTTTCTATTTATCACCATCATCTTTCATTACTACTTCCTTTTCCGATCTTAACATTACTTATAATCAGCTACCATAAGTCAATATTTGGGGGTCAATTCTTATCTTCATTCCTTAGTTTATGTTTAGTAAAAATGAATCTGCAGTTTAGTGGTATTCACAATTGAAGTAGGGTTCGTATTTTGGGCGTTATTCATTTTAGCAAAAAATAATTGTGCATTGTACAAAAAAATAGCGAAAACCTCATTGCATATTTTCAAATCATTAGTCTCATGATCATTTTCTTCATAGGTACTTACCTCTAAATCATAACACCCTAAAGTTGTGTCTCACTGATGTTTTCAGCTACAAAGATGAAGCTCTTTTGAACCTGATGATCAAATATTGGATATTGGTTGTAACTTGTATTGACCAAACAATTATTCTATAACATTTCCGTTAAATTTAAATGCAATTTTGGGTTTGTAATTATAAAACCAAACAAAAAAAAATAGCGATACGGAGAGAGGAGAGAGAAGTAAGTGAAAATTTCTAGAGTATTTACTGGCTTTGTATTTGTGTTGGTATTTGAATAAGGGATGTTATGGTCATTAACTCATTATACATAAAAATCAAACCGAAATTGACTTAGGTAGCAAGTTATATGCACATATGTTTGGTAAGGCAATAATTTTTATAAAAAAAATTAGAAGGTAGTAATTTTGAAAAGTTGTTTACATAAGGCTGTAATTATTAATTAGCCCATTCATAAATAATATATCTTTAACTAAGTAGGGAATTAGACACAAGTTTATAAATAAGATGGACAAGATCGGACTCATAATGGAATCACCCAAATTTGAATTGTTTTACTCAAAACAACAATTATATCTATAGTGGTCGATAATAATACATTATAGTCAAACCCCAATCTAAAATTTTACTTGAGTTTCATGAGATTAAAAATGAAATTCCTTGATTCTACTTTTAATAATTTAACCTAACCTCTTGCAAATGTATGAAATGTTTAAATTTTTTTGTTGTTTGAATGTACTCTAGCAAATCATTTTTTTTTAGGTGATTCCGCACTATTAAGTTTATAAATGGAAGAATTTAGGTAGATTAGTTGGTAGAAGTACATAATTACTTTAGGCTCGTAGTAAATACTACAATATCTATCAAAATAAAACATTCATCAGATTACATTTCTATCCTTATGTATTTAGTACAAAATCTAAAATCATGTTTGTTTCTAATTTAATGTTCCCATTTTTTAATTAAGGTGGTGCCGAGTATCGGTACCACCGGGTGGAGCCCTATAGCTATCCATTTTATAGTACGCAAGATTCTCTAATATACTTTATTTGAAAAAAGACGGAAAATAAAAGATCATAATAAATAGTAAAATAATTTTAAATGAATAATTGAACGTATTTGCAAACTATATATTAGTAAGAAAAAAACCTGAAAAGCAAAGACTAGAAAATCTAATACCGAAATCGAAAAACACAAATAAAAAAATGCATACCTTACGTTTAAGCTCAAGAGGAAGGAATTCTAAGACAGAGATGCTTAGTGATACCGAAATTGAAAGCAACTATATATTCACAAGGTTTCGACTTTTTTTCACACATTTCAAGCAAGAAGTACTTTAAATTAGGAATGCGAAAACTCTGTACTTATAAGTATTACAAAAAGTATTCAACATTATCTTTCGTGCACCGAAGTCGCAAACGCCAAACCATATCGAAAACATTAAAGCGGCAACACGGGGCAACATGAGCGGATACGCCTAAACACATGCGAAAACGGGAGTATAACAACGCGTCAGTCATGCATGTAAATATTGAAAAACGCGTTAAAAAGGAGCGTTATCTATCCTCGGAGCCTAACACAACAAACAGAAAAACAATATCCGAAAAAAAAAAAGGATGATAAAAATTGAAAATAAAAAATAAAAGTATAATTTATAATAAAATGAGTATCTAATAGGGTAGGGTAAACTTGTGTGAAGACATGGGGGATGTTTATATAGAAGTTGTTATACGGAATACATAAAAAATGAGTATGTTTAATTTTGATACATTTACTTCCTCCATTCAACTCCACTCTACCACTTTCTTTTTTCAAGTTTGTCAACGCGTGTTTTACACGCTAAATATCGTTAGCTACGTATTTGCAAAAATTATAAAAGTTACATATTTTTAATGTACTCGTAAAGACGAATCAAACAAGATCTCACATGAATATATTTCCACTTACATATCAAGAGAAAATCGAAATTGAATACACAATTGTGAATAGTGTACAAAAGTGAAATAGATAGAGTGGAGTTGAATGGAGGAAGTATAAGATAACCCAATAAATAACACATGGTGTGTAGCAAATAACATGGCAAATGAAAGCTGACAAGAATAAGAAGGGTCATTTATGAGTAAGCATAAATGTTGCTGAAATCGAGTAATTTACACTCAGGTAAAAATCAACACACAACAAAGCTGTCCAAAAACAACTGACAAAGTATAGATTGATCCCATTAAAGAAAAAAATCATAAATTGTAGTATAAGATGATCTCACACCCTGAGACGGTACAATTTTGTAAAGAAGTGGCTCATTATCTCACACCCTGAGACGGTACAATTTTGTAAAGAAGTTGCTCATTTATTACTACTAAATGGATTATCTTTTAACATAATGAGATCGTCCTACAGTATGAGACGGTCTTACACAATAACTACCGAAAAAAAAAAATCAACCCCTAAAAAAAACACATTTGACAACAAATCAAATAATAAGGTCAGTGTAATCTAACTAATATTTCAAGCCACATATATGAAATGTGAATGTTAAGAATCATAAGCTAAATACTTATGACTTATAACACATTATCTGTCTAAAAAAAATATGGGTCCAATGCCTTTGTATGTGACAACGACACTGATATAAATTATCGACTATTGTAATTTTACGAAACAAAGATATAAACTCAGATACCAAAAGATAAGATAAGAGATGAATAGGGTCAATTCATTCATTCAAATAATTTCTATACATTTGTGGAATAAAAATAAGTTCTATTTAATCAAATGTATAAAATAAATTGGAACGAGAAGACATAATAGTTAAGTAAAATGAATAGTATACTTACACAACAACAACATGTCCGCCAAAAGTGTGCAAAATATTGGTCGCTCCAGTGAAATAGAGCATCAACTTGCATCAACTTGGATGACCCTTAGTATTCTATTATTTCAACCTTGAAAACAAAAGTAACTGTTAGACGGATTATTATCATTTTTTTACCCACTAAACTTAGAGTTTTCACTAAATTATTCATAAATCCTACTAATCATATTAAATACTTCCAATCTCTTAAGAAATCTGTGAGGCAAAAAAATTTGAAACAACAAAATTCACAATGTGGAGGGCCTAGCCTCTTGCCTCTTGAGCATCTGATTAGTAACTACAATTGCTTAGTCACTTTCATCCCAAGCTAGTTCATCAATCACCAAACTGAAAATTACCACCAAATTCTTCATAAATCCATGATTAGAGCAATAACTTGAAAACCCACATAAATCCATATCCTTATATTATTCAAAATAATACAGTTTGGCAATGGACAGCTCTCAGCCACCCGATCATTCCTACAATTGCGTAATCCTTCTCCTCCCAAGGTAGCTCATCAACCATTAAACTTCACAATTCACACAACATTCTTCCAAAATAAAATGAATTACTCCAAAACAAATAGATTCGTCACAAATAAACAAACCGCGTGTCTAGATAACATTCAAAATCTAATGCATAAGCTTAACATATATCCTATTAACTCTCATCCATTTTTCTCTAAATCTAATATTCTACCTTATGTTGTGCGAAGCTAGCTATGTAACACCGTCTTACAAAGGAAAAGTGCGCTAAATCAAATATAGTACCTAATACTGACCGAAATTTAGCAAGGTGGCAATTCGTCAAACACTTGATGAGCATACTCAGAATATAAATTAATGAGGTAAAAATTTGTGTACAAAATAGCAAAAAAATCCAGAACTCATACTGTCCACAATTTATGGCATGTCAGCAAATGAAGAAGGAAAAATAGCAAGGATAGACGATAGGAAGTCACCTTAGGAGACAACTCATTCATTGCGAAGTTGTGGTAGTAAGCCATTGACGATGAAAAGAGATTACTAAGAGACTTAAGGGATGAAAGTGGGCCATGATCGTGGCACGCGTAACGTTAATTTATTCAAGAACGATGTCGGGTAATGGCACTTGACACTTGACAGAGAAAGATAAGTAAGGTAAGTAAAAGAGTATTCGTTGGTTGTGAAAAGAAAGTTAAAAATGAAACAATCCATAGCTGAGGAGAATACAAGAATCTGGAACGAACACACCAATTAAATAAATTGAGATTATAGGAAATTTCCAGATTTTGAGGAAGAAGTAGACATGAGGAATGATTAAAAAGGGTTACGAAATAGTATGATAGATTTATAAGGGATGGCACAACTGTAAATATATAATAGGAAACGCACCTGTCCATGCAGTGTCACCTTCACAAAGTATAACCTCATCATAGTCAGGCTTCCTACTTTTTGTATGCATAAATTAGCTATAGAAAATTCATCCATTTTGTGTTGCATCCAACTGCGTTGTGCAGATCAAGGAGTTATTAACACATACAAGAAAGGGCTTGGTGTAGATTTTGTATGTCATTTTTAACTACTCTGAATGTTAGTCGATGGCTTGGTGCATAGTACTAAAACCAAGAACCAAAAATATCTATGAGACAAGTATATGAATACAACAACTCCAATTTCATGTTTTGTAGAGTAGCTCATTTTACAGCTGATTGCCGAAAACCCACGTATATATAATCACATATACATTGTAAAAAAAATGACCAAAAACAAATTCTAAAGAAGACGAAATCACAAAATTAGAAGTGGGATTATAGATTTATGGTGTAGCAATTCATCAAATGGGTGGCGGGCAGATTCAGAAAATTCCAAACGCATCAGTACTTGGCCGAATCATAAACTGTCATCCAATCGAAAACAATAATTCCTAAACTATATGTCATCCCAGCATACAAAATAACAAAATATATAAAAAAAATCAAATAATGACAGTAGGAAACTAACCTTAATATATGCATCATCTTCAGTGTTAATCAATGGACATGAATAAATCAAGCACGCAAATTTTTTCAGGTAATATGTGAAGCGATTTTCAATAGTGACGAATAAAGACAGCTACTCGGAGATAGATATCACTACGGATGCAGGCACCAATGGCAGCGTCCACCATTGATAGCAGCAAAAATACTCGAACACAACTGTGGATAGAGAAAGCGTAATAAATGAGGAAGAAGGAATGAAGCATTGACTCATCAGATTAATTAGGAAGCTTACGGAAGGACGTCGACATTTTTACTGGGTGCGAAGTAGTGACACTTGATGCCTAATTTCAATTGATACTAATAATACACGGGGAAAATGAGAAAGGTTTAATAACTATATTCGGGAATAACAAAACACATTTCTCACAGTCATTTAGTCGAATACTTGGAGTGCGTTATAAGAACTCAGATAAAACATGCAAAAATGGCAAAAGGCAAGCAATTAAATCAGAAAACGTATATAAAAAATTGTACCACAAACACCGTTACAGGAGTACCTATCGGAGAAGTAAAGAGGAAATTCAAATATGGCGCAAAAAATCAAAAACGCCGACCATGTCAATGATAGCTTGTAGTCGAGTCTGAAGGTTGTAAAAGGGTAGGGAGAAAGAAATATTGGTAACAGTAGCTAAGCAAGGAAGCAGGTTTAAAATCGATGGAAATAGCGAGAAGATGAAGCAGAACGAAATAAGGCGGTGACTGGGAGCAATACACAAAAGATAGATACGAAATGGCAAAAATGTAATATATGATGTCATGTAGGGGTACAAGCTGTCTCAAACCAACCCAACCCCCAATCCTCTTTTTATATAAGGATATAAGGATAAAGAGTACCTAGTAGAGTCAGTGCTTCATATGTCGAAGTCTTTGTTCGCTGGAATCCCCCACCTCATGGCTGGATATTGCTAAACACTGACGGAGCTTCAAAGGGTAATCCGGGGCGAGCAGGATGTGGTAGAATTTTTCGCGATGAGACGGGTAATTTTGTTGTGTCAACTTACTTCTTTTCGTGCGGGGTTTGTACATCAATGAAAGCGGAATTGCTTGCGCTACTTGCTGGTTTGGAAATGGCTAAGAGTATGAGGCTCTCGAGAGTTCTAGTCAATATGGATAATAATCCATGTGTGAAGCTTATTAATGAAGATCAATTGGTAAGCAATAATTTGAAGTTTATAGTTAAACGTTGCAAGGATTTAATCAAAGGCGCCAACTAGACTGTGAAATTGGAGCATGTGTATCGAGAAGGAAATAAGGCAGCAGATATGTTAGCAAACAAAGGAATCAACTCAAGCACAATCCCTACTCATATAGATACTCCTTTAGTCGAGTTGCGTTCCATCCTTCGGGAGGATATTTTTGGGGTAGTCATTCCCCGTGTAATAGCTAGAACTTAATTTCTTTGTTGGGGCTTAGTCCCTCTTTGAGCACCAAAAAAAAAAATTGATATTTCCTCCATTCAACTCCACTCTACCACTTTCTTTTTTCACGTTTGCCAACGCATGTTTTACGCGCTAAATATCGTTAGCTACGTATTTGCAAAAATTATAAAAGTTAGATATTTCTAATGTACTCGTAAAGACGAATCAAATAAGATCCCACATGAATATATTTCCACTTACGTATCGAGAGAAAATCGAAATTGAATACACAATTGTGAATAGTGTACAAAAGTGAAATAGGTAGAGTGGAGTTGAATGGAGGAAGTATTAGACAAAAATTGGAGATTACTAAGCGAGAAATTTCCAAAGCAAAATAAAACTAAACGGTAAACCCTAAAAATTGAACCCAAATTTTGACAACCAAAACAATCAATCCCGAAAAAATCCCTCTCTCGCTCTCCAGTCTCCAGTAACAACTTCAAATCCTCCGCGCTTACTTACTCTCTCAGACAAATCATCGAACACCTGGTGCCCATAACTCCATTAATGACGCCAATACCTGCGTCACCAGCTTCCCAACCTCCGGCGACGACCAACCCTGCGCCCACAACAACCAAAAAATCCCACAAATCTCAGAACAAATCCCACGGCGGCGGAAGCGGCGGTGTTGGCGGTGGCACACCGTTTAAAACAATCGAAGTAGCACCCGCACCTCGCCGGAAAAAACGTAAGTTTCCGGAGAACGAAATTCCGCCACTAATCGCAGCGCAGTTGCCGGAAAGCGGTATATATGCGCAATTAGTTGAATTAGAATCGAAATTAGATGATGTTATTTCTAGGAAGAAGATCGAGGTACAGGAATCAGTGTTGAATCCTCCTAATTCTCAGAAAACTTTGCGAATTTATGTTTTTAATACGTATTCCAATCAATCTAAGAGTGATGGTAAGAGTGGTGAGAGTCCTTCTTGGACGCTTAAGATAATTGGTAGGATTTTAGATGATGGACTCGATTTCGGCTCGGAAAATAGTGTAAAGGGTAATTCTTGTTACCCTAAGTTTTCATCTTTTTTTAAGAAGATTACTATTTACTTAGATCAGAAGGTTTACCCTGATAATCATGTTATTTTGTGGGAGAATTCGCGGTCGCCTGTTCTTCATGAAGGGTTTGAGGTTAAAAGGAAGGGGGATAAGGAATTTACTGCTGTAATTAGGTTAGAGATGAATTATGCGCCTGAGAGGTTTAAATTGTCTACTGCACTTACTCAGGTTCTTGGGATTGAAGTCGAGACGAGTGCCAGGGTAATGACTGCATTATGGCAGTATGTTAAGGTTAAGAAGTTGCAGGACCCGAATGACTCGTCTGTGTTTTTATGTGACCCGCCTTTACGAAAGGTGTTTGGGGAAGAGAAGGTTAGATTTGCTGTGGCGGGTCAGAAATTGACACAGCATCTGTCGCCAGTGCAGCCGGTTCATTTGGAGCATACGATTAAGCTCTCGGGAAGTAATCCGAGTGGACTTATGTGTTATGATGTTTTAGTTGATGTTCCGCTTCCTTTAGGAAAGGATATGTCGGATTTTCTGGAGAAGACGGAGAAATGTAAAGAAATAGATGATTATGATACTGCCATTATTGATGCTATAAAGAAGATTAATGAGCATAGGAGAAGATGGGCATTCTTTCTTGGATTTAGTCAGTCGCCTTCAGAGTTTATTAACTCTGTAATTGGTTCGCAAGCTAGGGATTTGAAAGTTGTTGCAGGTGAGGCTATTCAGAATGCTGAGAAAGAGCACCGAGCAGAGTTCTACAACCAAGCTTGGTATGGGCCATTCTTTTTCTCTACCGTATTAGTTTATGAATGTCTTGCTCTTTCTCTTTTCTCTGCTGTTTTCAGCTTGAGTTGTTTGCTTTAGACCTGGCTTCAGTGAGTGATGTTTGAGAACGCCTAGACCATACGTGATAAGTAGAAAACAGAAGTATGTCTGTTATTAGTTTTATTGATCTTTACATGTTCCATGGCTGATAGGAATGTTTAGGGTGTTTTTGTTTTTGTGTGTTCTGACTTCTGATTGCATTTATCACTCGACATCTACATCATCAAACCCAGAAACCCATCCTTGCCGCCTATGAGCTATGACACTAAACAAAAAAAAAAAAAAAAGATTTTCTAGTCCATCCAGTTTCAGAGGCAGACTGATCAGGCAGCTGATGCAAGGTTGCCCCATTCCATATGTGAATATTGCACATCCATACCGAATATGCTATACACTCTTAGTAGATGTCTCATATTTAAATCTTATGCAAGCGCCATGATAGGACATGTTTGACTCAAAACACAATTCGTCGGGGATTTAAACTAATCTGATAACCTTAGTATTGTGGTGGTGATTTGGTGATACGGCCCGTGTTGAACTTTGTTACGGCCTAAGTGGGGAGGGCGTAAACCCCTATAACCCTTCTTAGAAATGGATGGTAATAAGAGGCGATGAGAATAGGGGAAAACCTGTTGTTTTGTCTAACCAATTTACAGTTTCTATTTCATTGTCTAAAATATCAATCATATTGAAAATTCTGTGTGCCTATCCAAATCTATTGATTGTCTGTGCAGGACTTTGTTCATTGTTATCATCATGGCATATATAAGTTCCAACCAGTTGTTTTAACTTTGATTTTACGGTTATGAATGAGCTTGAATGCTTGATGGCCGATTTGTGGTTAATGTTTATTCAGTTGATGGGTGCTGCTACTTTATCTTGGCTTCTTTTCTGATCTTTATAGCATCCTTCAAATTCTATGGCCAGTACCGAAATGTCAGGCTACCTATTGCCTTTTTTTTTACTCTTTTAGATGGATATTTCCAGTGATAACGCCAAATTATGCACGCTAATATTGCACTAAAATAAATTAACCTAGTTTACATAGAACAAGAAAGACACGTTTCTATTCTTGTGATGGTCTTTTCCCATGATTCGATGATGTAGTTGATTCATCATTGTTTATTAATTTTGTTGTCGTCATCATTCGAAGTTTCTAACAGTTTGGTTTGTGTGTGGTGTAGGACGGAGGATGCTGTTGTGCATTACTTGAATCGAAAAACAGGCAGTGGGATTGATCCTTCTGGAACATCATGATTATTAACAACTTGCAGCAGTCTGTATTTATCAGCATATCGATTTAGAGACATAGAATGCATTAGATAATTACATTAGAATGTATTAACTTCGTTCTGGGGAACTAATATGTGTAGATCTTTGCATCCTTATTACCCTTGTGAAGGAATGTAGCTACGATTGTTGAGTTGCGATTAAATGGAAGTTGAATGTTGGGATGTTTCCCATTCTTATAAAACCTCAGCTCCAGTTACTCTGTTACCCTGTAGTCCTGTACTAATCACTATGATGGGCAAATTACATTATCGAACAAATAGTGCTTTTGCTCGTGTTTCTTCTATGTTTTTGGTAAAGAAAGCCAAGAGGGCTAGGTTACATATAACTATATATGCTATTCTCGAAAGTCGAAACTGCAATAATGAATTTCCTTGTTCGAAAGACATGCAACTAAGAATACTTGTGCCATAAATGTATACTCCATTCAAATGAAAGAACCTTTGATACAATAACAGTGACTTCACTAACCAAAAGCAGGATCTATTTCGACCCGGACATGATAGCACATATGAATAATTTAATAGAATGACGTATTGAGAGATTTGAGATCGACAGGTACAGTATGGTCAAGGTAACACTATTCCCTCTTATTCACTGGAATGGAAGGGGAGGTATAGTCCCCTTCCAATAGCGGGAGCAATGACCTCCCGCTTATATGACGTAAGTGAAACAATTTCACAAACAGATGCAAATCTTAACACTATGAAGTACAGCCCTCTTACAGGTTGGAAGAGGGATTATTCATATTTACCAATAGTCTCCACAAGAGCAACTCCCATTCCTGAAACGATGGAATCTACTCGAGTCTCTCACAACAATCTCCCTCTCTGTCACTTTCGCTATCAGCTTTAGGGCTTTATGACAGTCATTGCAAATTCTATGGCTTTGCATAAGTTGCAGTGGCGTCTGTGCTGCAGTACTCATCACCCCAAATGCCACTGCTAACTTTTCACTGTGGTATGAAAGCATCTTCTGTTCCTTCTCATCCACATCCGGAAGCAAAGACCTTTTTTCGGGAGTATAACCATGTTTTGAAATCTCAGCAAGTAGACTGTCGAGTTTCTGGTGTATGTCTTTTGCATGTTCAGGTGCAACGTCCCCGGAAGAAAAGGAATACGCTTGTTTCTTGATATCAATCCAAGTACATGCTGGTAACATTCTCAACCCTTTTTGCTTCAGTTTGTTGATCACAGAAGCAGCTTCTTCAAACTTTCCTAAGCTGTTATATATATTCAGCAGCACGACATAATTACCAAGTTTCTCTGGCCCAATTCCGTAGAGTTTCTCTGCAGCAAATTTCCCGAGTTCTAAATTCTTGTGGACCCGGCATGCAGTTAACAGAGCGGCCCACATGTTCAGGGTAGGCTCAAAGGGTGCATCTTTAATCAAAGCCAAAGCTTCATCCAAAAGACCTTCTCTCCCTAATAGCTCTATCATGCATGCATAATGCATCGCCCTCGGATTAACACCATGAACCGTGTTCATTGAGTCAAAAATATCCCACCCTTGATCGGATAACCCGGAATAACTACAGGCAGATAGAACAGCTAGAAAAGTGACATGGTTCGGTCTCATCCCTTCACGAAGCATTTTATCAAAGAGTTCAACCGCTTTTTCTCCTTGGCCATGACTGCCGTACCCAGCAATCAACGCATTCCATGAAATGACATTCTTTCGAGTCATCTTATCAAAAAGATTTCGGGCATCTTCTATCCTACCCCATTTGCTATATAAGTCTACAAGTGCAGTATTAGCAACTGTATCTAAACTAAAACCATGACGAACTAAACCTGCATGAGCTTGTTTAGCATGTTCAAGGGACCCCAACCTAGCGCATATCCTAACTACTATCGAAAAAGTAAAATGGTCCATAGAGACACCAGAATCCTGCATCTCATAATACAAACTTAAAGCTTCCTCACTGTAACCATGAAGAGCATACGCTGCAATTATCGAGTTCCACCCAACAGTCGTCTTTATAGGCATATCATCAAAAACAAATTGGGCATCTTCAATGCTCCCACACTTACTATACATATCAATAAGAGCACACGCAACGTAAATATCATCCCCAACATCCATCTTAACAGCACAAGAATGCAACTGTCTTCCTGGATAGATCAACCCCAACCCTGCAGTAGCGCGAATCATAGTCGCAAAAGTCCTCGAATCAGCAAAACAACAATCAGACCACATTCTAAGAAACAACCTAAACGCCTCAATATAATCCCCTCCATCCACAACACCAGCAATCATGGTATTCCACGAAACCGAGTTCCTGCGAGGCATTTCATCAAACAACAACCTTGCATCAACCAACATACCACATTTCACATGCATCAACAAAACCCTATTACTCATATACTGATCAAACTCAAACCCAATATTAATCATATAATGAAATACCCTTTTTACCCCTCTAACCGATTTCAAATTAATACAAGCATTAATCAATGCATCATAAGTCTCCTTATCCACATCACAATCACCATCACTCTCCAAAATCTCAAACAATTCAAGTGCATCATGATACTTTTTATGAAAAACCAATTTTTTAATTTGATCACAAAATCCAATACTAGAATCACTAATTTGGGTATCTCTAATCCTTGTTTTTTCATCAATTTTCGATCTTTTGGGTTCGGGTTTTGGCCTAAGATTATGCTCTATCAATGAACACCTAATCTTAGAAAATGAAGTAACCCGTTTTCTACCATTGTTCCTAAATCTAAACCCAGCAAAAAAACTGTGATTTGAATCAGAAAAAAGTGATGAACATCTTAAATTCTCTTGGATCTGTCCTAATGAAATACTATGATATCTAGAAAATGGAAGGTCCATAATTTTCTTAAATTAATTAAAAAGAGAAAATTGAAGAGAAAAATATGAAATTATGAATAATTAGCACATTATGATTTATGAGGTTTATCAGTAATAAATTAAAGTTTGTGGGTTTATGAAAATTGAGTGAAAAAGGTTAAATTTTAGAGGTTTTGATTGTTGTGAGTGAAGAAAAAAGTTGGAATTTTTCTGGGTTTTGGGAGTGTGATTTGATTTGAAGAGCTTTGTAGAATCCGCCAGTAGCAGATCTTGCAGGGAGCGGCAAAGACAGGAAAACAACGAGTATTTTAGTTCAACAACATAAGATGGCAGTTGAGAATTAGTTGAACGAACACACCGTACCGTATTCGTTTATGGATCCACCTATTCTGGAATTTCGATTCATGGACGCGCGGTTTAGTGTGTTTATAATCCGGCTCGAATAACACGGACAGCCATACCTGACTTGCATTCAAATTTGGAATGAGGATCCCGTATTTGAATCGAATCCAAAATGATCTGACTATCTAATCCGGCTTGAATGTTCATTAATACATTATTGATTATTTTCTCTATTGATAGTATATGACTCGATAGTAACCCGAACCTGATCTGAACTGAATTTCTAAAAACTCGAGATGACTTTACCTGAATTATTTTGACTCGCATCCGATTGAATTATCACTTTTTGCCAGGTCTAGTTAACACCTATTATGTACTCGTACTAGAACTTTCAAATTGTCTTTCATACAAACTGAGGAACATTATTATTCATACGAATTGGCACGTATCTTCAACTCCTTTATACTAATTATCTTTCCCTGCTTTAAGCACTTTCTTATGAAATTACGCGGGGTTTGGGTTAACCCGAGCCTGTAACTATGCGTATTGCAGCTTATTTCTTTTTCCAACCTCTGAAAGCCCTTGATTCCCCGCTGATAGCATGTACGTATATTCGTGTAAAATTAGTTAGATGCTAGCCTCTTCCTATTCTACCGATAGCTTAGAGAAGCAACTTGTCCACAAGCTTGATGGTCAAATAGTGAATGGTCTTTTTTCCTAGTAGCTAGTTACCTCGGACACATCCGGCTCACCCTAGATCCTGTTAATGTTCTGGCTCCTGATATGGATAGCTGCCCCTTTTTGTAACAAGTCCTTAATGTCATCTCAGGACGGGACCCCCTCATAGATATCAGGTGCCCACATATATAGACTCAAAAAAAGATTAAGATTTAACCTCGTAAAAGAAGTTTACTACTAGAGCTCGTGGCACAAGATAAATCTTCTTACTCGTTGCATATCTTTTGTGCGTAATAGCCTCAGACCTTATACCACGGTTAGCTCTCTTCCTTTTAGAACTTCAAGACCTCCGAACTTAGTAGAGTTAAGGCAGCCAGGAACGTAGATGCACGGCTTAGTAGCCCGGGCTCGGGAAGAGGCAGACCCTTGCTAGCCGGACGTGGCTTGGGCAGATGAGGTAGTGCTGAATCATCCCTACCCCCTACGGGACGATTGAGTGGGCCGAGCACGTCTCGATACCCAAACAAAAAATCTAATTCTCGTAATCTTGTTAAATAAATACCGATTAGATAAAAGATTAAAATTATTGATGTGTTATACAAAAGTTGTACCAAAGTTGGCTGGTGTGAGTAATAAGGACTCTCATCTAATAAACAAGTGGTTAAAGGCTCGATTTCTGACTCTTGCGAATGAAAAAGCCAAACTTAAAAGGAGTCAAACATTAAATTATCTTCAGTACCCGAAAAAAATTGCCCCAACTGTCGATAGAGTTAGTGCTGGTTTCACATCCCCCCAACAAAATATAAGAGTTGTCCTACAACTCAAGTTGGGCATTATCGCAGAAACCTCCGAAAAACCTTGTCAATTTTTAAAAAATGCCGGTACACGAAATCCGTAGAGCATACAAGCGTCCGGCGATCTCCGACCAACAAAAGCGTCGAGAACTCTCTCTCCTCCGTCAACAACAACAACGTCTGGACGCACAGTCACATGCTCGCCGCCTCGCTTCAACCCTCTTCTCTCTCACCGCCACCACCGCCACCAACTCTGAAGAACCCGGTATCGATATTGAGATTGACACCGAAATCGCTTCGTCTAAGGAATTTGAAATTGAAGAGGATTTGGAAGAGGAGGAGGATGGTGGTGATAGTAAGAATGTTGAAATAAGGGATGTAAGACAAGCGTCTAGGCTTGGTGGGCAAGATGCTCGACGGTGGTTTGCTCGTCAGCTTATGCTTCCTGAGTGGATGATTGATGTTCCTGATCGTCTTTCTCAAGACTGGTACTCTCTCACTCATTTGTTTACCTTTTGTTTTAATTTTGATGCAGTTTTCGACCTAATTTTCATCTCAGATCATTAGGAAACAACCTTTGTGTATTGCTAGAACATGACTAAGGCTGCGTACATCTGACTTCCCTTACCCCCACAATTTGCGGAGCCCTTGGGGTAAATAAATGCTGTTAGGAGTATTTTAGTCAAAGGTTAGTCCCTTTGAGGTGCAAAAGCTTTACATTTTTAGCTTCTTGTTTAGTACAACAAGAAAGACTGGAGGAATTATCCTTCCTTATCCAAACTTTGATCGAGTGACACTCGAATGTTGGTGTTAATGATTCTATAGCTACAACAACAACTTTAGAGCCTTAATCCCAAAATGATTGGGGTCGGCTGACATGAATCGTCCTTTAGAACTGTCCATGGGTGGTCGCACACTCAAAAAGCAAAAATAAGGAAAAGGAAGAGTGGAAAAAAAACAAATGGGGACGATATCATTATTAATAATAGAAGAAATATCTGTGGACGATATCTTGATACCAGCCCCACTTATGCTACTCTTGTGATGTATGAATTCACAGTGTATATTGGTATGACAGTCCTGGGTCCGGAAAGGTGGAGACTTTACGCTTTGGGTTCTTTTCAGCTTGGGACTTTGAAACCTTAAAACTTTTATCTGGTCGTGTATGATTGATTTAACTATGTTTTCCAAGTGTTTATGGAGGATTGTTAAGTTTTATTTATGGCTGTTTGTATAGGTATGTATTAGCAAGGCCTGCTGGAAAACGATGCTTTGTGGTCTCGATCAATGGGACAACAGTTAGTAGACTGCGTAATGGATCTGTGTTGCATCTTTTTCCATCTGGCCTACCATGTGGAGCTAGAACACGAGAGAATTCTGGATCTCCCCAATCATATTGTATTCTCGATTGCATATTCCATGAGGTGAGCTTACCCCTCACTCTATGTTAACTATCATGATGTTTGGCTTATGCTGTTATGTCTTAAAATCTTATGTTATGATATTGGGTGGCAGACTGACCAGACATACTATGTGATCGACATGGTATGCTGGAAAGGGTATTCACTTTATGACTGTAATGCGGAGTTCAGATTTTTCTGGTTGAACTCCAAGCTTACAGAGTGTGGAGCTTGTGAACCACCTTCACACTACCACAAGTACAAGTTTAGTCCGGTCCCTGTCTACAACTGCGACCAGGCTGGATTGCTCTCAGCATATACAGGACAAGTATCTTATGTCAAAGATGGCCTTCTATTTTATAATAAGTAAGTCACTCTATTACCTATTCACTTATGTATCTACAGCTTTGCTCTATGGAAGAAGGCTCCTAAATTTTTATGTTCCGCGATTTTTTTTTTTAATGATGATACTTATGAATTATGATGATAGCCACCTTATGTGGTGGAACATATGATATGTAGGTTCAAAGATGCTGAACAACCAGACATGCCTGAGGTTACTGAATACAAATGATTTATATTACTCAATTTTCTGGGTCTGCAAATATAGTTAATTCTTGCTTTTCACCGTCCTTTATTCGTTTCGGCTTGCTATTGCACTTTTTTTTTGCAGTCCTATTTGACTTTTGGTATCCTTCAAACTTCTTCTCCGCGAAGAACCCCCTCCTTTTTATTGGCTTCTGTTATGTAGTTCATCATTCTTTTAAATTTGAATGTGGAATAATTTTGTGCCTTATTTATGTGCTTTCTCTATTATTAAAATTGTTTGTTTACACTACCTTTTTGGTTATTCCATTATGTTCGTTACATTTATATATTTGGCAAACAATTTAGAATGATCATGTGAGTATCTTGTGCAATCCACTTGCGCGCTCTCTCGCCTTTTACCAATTGTGCCAAAACCAAGTGTAAAAAAGCTACAGTAGAAGTGATTTTAATTAAAATGTCTAAGCAGCTTATTATATTGGTGTAACCTTGCCTCTGCTAGACACGCACTTTATCAAGCTGGAAATACACCGCTGACGTTAGTGTGGAAAGACGAGAAGTGTAGTCAGTACGTGATTGATACAGACAATAAAGGGCAAGTTCCAAACAAACAACAGGTATGCTTCGATTTTTCTCCGTGTCCTTCAATCTTTGCTTTTTACTATGCATTCGTGTGGAGTCTGAAAGGGTCTACAGCTATACTGAGTTTATATGATTGTTTAGCATATGTCAAATGTAAACTTCGTATATGTTTCACTTCCAGTTAAAGCCTTATGAAACAGTGGTAAAAATCGTTGTTAGGTAACTGAATTTTCTTTACGTGATGTAACAGCGACATTGTTGTGCCCTGGTTATTGACTTGTTGCCAGTATACTACTGAAGTATATTGTCAATGAAACTAGATCAACTGTCATGGCTACTGACATCATAAATGTTAAAAGAACTATGCTTACTCCTTTTGTGGAATGTATTATGTATGGGATGTATGTTAACCAGCAATTCAAAGTGCCAATGAAAAATATCAAATCATGCGATGAAAATAGACTTGCATAATTTAGTTGCAAAGATGTGTTGCTCCCAGTATGCAATAGAGAATTTAGGGGTTTGGAGACGGGATTGCGGGTTCGCGGGAATGCAATAAGCTACTTTTAATTTTTAAATAGTGAAATAAAATAGCAACACAATACTAGTTAGATTTGTGCGAAAGTGGCAATTTACCACTTTAACTTTGGTCAATGGTGAAATCAAGCCCCTTAAGTTTCAGTAGCAATCAAGCCCCTTAACTCTAACAAAAAGTGAAATTCAACTCCGATTTTTAATTTTCACTTAAATCTCAACAAAAATTCATTTTACATTTGTATTATACAACTAATATGACATAAAAATTACTAATTTTAAGTTTATTAATTTATATAAGATTAATTATCCACCTAAATAATAATTTTACATTCATCTATAATAAACAAAATAAAAATATGATAAATTTATATGAACTATTCTTACATTCATAATAAAGTGTCTAACAATTGTAAAATTATAAAACTATCACAATTATATATTGTATAAAAGTTGCAAGGTTAAAAAATTAAATTTTGTAATTGATTAATTAGATTATAAAATGAAATTTGGTGGAATTTCATGAGAAATCAAACAATGGAGTTTAATTTTACTCTTAACTAAAGTTAAGGGGCTTGATTTATACAATTGAAACTTAAGGGGCCTGATTTCACCATTGAACAAAGTAAATTTGTATTTTTTTTTTCTCAAACAACAGGCCTCCACTTGAAAGCAGTGGTGGAGCCAGGGAGGGGCTAGCAGGGGCGGTCGCCCCCGCTGACGTTTGAAAAATTCGAAATTTTTAGTTAAAATTTTCGAATTTTTTTGAGGTCCCCTTATAATATTATCGTTTCGCCCCCGCTGAAAATTTTCGCCCCCACTGACTTAAATTCCTGGTTCCGCCACTGCTTGAAAGTATTGCTAGATTTGCCACTGTCTTCATGTTGTCAATCCTTTAAATTATACGCGTTGATGTGTTCACCATTTGACAATTGCTGAGATTGAACAGGTGGTTCTAGAGCTTCAAAATGATGGCAAGCTAACTACATCTGATGATCCACATGTTGTGTTTGGTTCCGTAGACCAGGACTTTGTACAGAAGGTATGACTGTTTAATGCGCTACAGAATACTGCTTTTCTTGCTTGTGTATGAGCTAGTACTTAATATGCTCAACTGGTGCTTATGGGCTGTTATTTACTGGCATTTTTTTCCTTTGGATATAAAGACTATATATGTTGGTAGTGTAATACGATGGAAACACGAAATTAAGCAGAATGACTCAAGAATTGGATATGAGGTGTGATTCCCTGCCTATGACGAGAGTCTTGTGGCACTGCGTTAATGTTCCTGTATACTATGTACGAGGAGAAGTATTATGTTGCACTAGTGTGGGACATGATTGCCTCCCCTCCCCCCTCTCTCTCAATGTAATTGGTGATTACTGATTGCTTACACGCGTTAGTGAATTTTCAGTTGGGGTTACATCCTGGTAATCTTCTGCGATTTGCGATAAATGACGGAGGTTTGATTTTCATTGATGGGAAACTCGAAAAGGCGGATTTAGTATATCAAGACAAGCCAAATCGTGGACGTGCTTTTGCTGATAGTTACTCAAAGGTCAGTTGGCAAAAATAGATGCATTTCGTCATATTAGTGATAGCTTAATCATTCTATAGATGCTATACGACTACATATGTTATTTCATTCCCTTACTGACGGTTGGAACAAATTCTTACAGGTTGTATTTCAATATATGGCGCGCCGTTCTCCTCTTAGTATTGATGATTTGGTTGCATCTATCAACTCGTCAGCAGAAGAAGACAAAGCCAGTGATGTTGACATGGCTTGCTGATAAATTTCTCACAACCCGGGATTTTTGTAATTTGTGTGAACAGTCAGTCATTCAATCTTAACCTGGCAACAAGTTGCCTGATGATTAATTACCACCTCGGCATTGTTGACCTATTGCAAGAAGAGCTGAGATGACAACGTGATTCTGTGAAGGAGTTCCATATTTGCCGCGACTATTACAAGTTTACGAAGTGATAATAAATGGGAGTCCTTGTTTACATTTGCTCAGGTGGGATGGAAGGTGAAGCCTGTAGATAGAAAATGTGGTTGGTTCTGTAATTTCTCATTACATTGATTCGGAAACTACAATATTGGCAACATAGTTGGCTGTTTTACGTTTCTTGCCCATCATAGATCAACAATCTGTTATAGTATTGCTTATGGACATGTATGTACTGAATTCATGTTCTTGTTTACGTATTTGATCCCACCCGTTTATGACTACGCAATGCTCTGTCAAAAATATACAGTACTTATGAATGTGTTGCCAATAAAAAAACGTAATTTATTTTCGCAGTACGATTTTTACTCATTACAGTACTTTTTACACCAAACTTTCCACTTTTATACCCTCAACTAAAAAACAACAAAACCTAATTCTCTCTACCTTCTCTCTATTGTCGACGCATCAACCTTCTTCAAACTCCTTAAATCCTTCTATTATGAACGATTATTCGAATGAAGAGTAAGTATTTAATTCGTTAATCTCATATTAATAATTTAATTGACTATTCCTTACAATTTTAGTCCCTTTTAATTAGGGTTTATGTTTAAATTAATTAAGGGCTAATTAGTATAGTATGATGGGTTTATTGGTGGTGGTTTATGGCTAGGCGTCGTCAGTGTAGTTTGAGGTGGTTAGCGTCATTGCTGGTGTGATTCGACGTCAGTCAGTGCAGTACATGGTTGGATTTTTTTCCAATGTACTGTATATAGTAATTGGTGTTGTTGGTGGTCACTGACTCAATTAATCATGTAGTACACATGTTTAAAAAAAAAATAAAAATGATAATGTAGTACACAATAGGAAAACGTACTACCAATGTGAATTATCCAACCAACTTACTCCCAATCCATGGCACATTAGTGCAACACTTCACCGCTCCCCTCCCCCAATGTCAACATCAACTATCTGATTAGTGGTTTTGTGAAATTAGAGGAGAATAAATGTTTGAAATTAGAGAGAAAACATTAGAAAGAGATTAGAGAGGGAAAATGGGAAGAGAAATGAAAAGGGTATAATTGTCAACAGTGTACTGTGATGAGTAAAATGTGTACTGCGAAAATCAACACCCTAAAAAAAATATAAATGCATGAATATCATATACAATCAGTACTATAAGAACATGTATATATTCAAGTAAATGAGCCAAATTAAATGGTGTCTACAAAGCTAGATCTTCTGTCTTCTCCATACTTGTTTTTTTTTTGGTGCTGTTGTCCGTTGTTTTATTCTGACTTCCCCGTGTCTGACAACTAATATGCCAATGTGGTGGGTTCGCAACTGTCCTGGACACAAGCTAAAACATCTCTATAATCTCTAGATATGGTGAAGGAATCATATACATTACCATCGCTGCTTTTCTTGTATTCAAACAGTAGAGATGAATGGTTGTAAGCAGTGAGTTTCCCAAACCCGAAATCATAATCTTTGTAAAGACTCCAACTTGCATTCAAAGAACTGAACTTTGACAAGTGACTTCCGCCTCCACCTACAACGACGTGGATGGTGCCATTCAAAGTGCCCCAGTAATTGTTCTTCTCTGAGTTGACACATTGGTTCTGCATCAATTAAAATTTGGGACAATTTTAGATGAAACAAAGTAGAGATCTGAACTTCATTACTGGTTAGAAAACTCTTGGGTGACCTTCATTTCAGTAGGTCAGTAGGTTTTTCCTGGGAGGGGTTTGGTGGCGGGATGAAGCGTATATGATACATGGGACTCGCCGTGACTAAAACTATGAGACACATCTTCAACACAAAAATATTACTTAAATCTTCAAAGTTATACTCTCCTATAATGCTTTGAAACCTGTTTCTTCGTCTACTTTTTGTCATGCAGGCCTACTTTTCTATCTTCAGTCTTCACTATATATGTGGAGGGTTGGCAAATATCAGGAACGGATATGTTCCCATATCCTTGAGTGTTACGTCGAACACAGGTATAGGGCGTATAGCACCAAATTCGAGTAGTTGAAACACCCATTAGTTAGAGACCATCTGTTTGTATATACAGGTGCATAAAGAAAATAGAACTGATGTCTAAGAAAATGAAAAGAAACTAGTAATAATCCGACGAGTAGCCAACAACAAGGTTGGTTAGAGTGGTGCATACCTGGTAAATAGGACAAGTTCTCTCATAATTGTGAACATGGCCATAAAATGCTATATCAACCTTGTGTTTCTGCCAGAGCTTCTGAAGGCTTTCTCGGCCCATCGGCTCTTCAAAAGCTCCATCCAATCCATAGTAATAATCCGACGAGTAGCCCAGAACACGATGGGCAGAGAAGATCAACCAAGGTTGCTTCTGCCTGTCCACTGTTGCAAGGCAATGCTCTATGAATTTGTACTGCTCAGTGCCCTCCCTCCAGTCGTGCTCACTGTCTGCTATGCAGAAGCGGAACATTCCATAGTCTACTGAGTACCTGGGGAGTGAGGATTGTTTGAACCATAAGAAGTTTCACAAGACGAGTTCTTTAGGATCATCAACATGATGAATGAGTGGCACAAAGGTTACGTTCTATTGTTATTGTGTAGCAGACCCTTGTCTCATAGCATCGGTAAAACTTATCCTGGCAGTAGGGCAACCTCTAATGGATTTGAGAGGCTGGTATATATGTCAATGTGGACCCCAAATTATAAGAAAACATGATTATCTAAGTAAATAGGTAGTGTCAAATTCAATTGAAATGTGAAGACAGACTGCTACACAATAACAATATAACATTGAGGGGCTCTTTTCTGGGTCCTGTTCTTTATTCGGTCATTTCTGGGGCATAAAACATTGTTCGAAGCTACGAAGGTATCAGGAAAAACTTGCACCACGGAAATTACCAGAATTTCTCTCTGTTCTCAGCAGGGACATAAAACATGGTTTGAGCAACCACACCACATTCGCCACCTGAATCAACACCATTATAGAAAGATCCTGAATTCGGCCAGTCACGCTCATGATTACCACTGAGAGAAAATAAACGATATATGTCAAGTCAGTGCTTCAACAAAGTAACACAAATATTATTGAACCATGACATACAAGTATACAACATAGAGACAGGGGGATCTAATACCTTGCGGTCATGTATGGTACAGCTGAAGCAATGGGCTCCACCTGAGATGTAAATTGGTCCCATTCAGAGAGATATCCATTTGCATATGAAAGATCTCCTATATGGAACACAATATCGATGTTATTGATGTCTTTGATGAGCTGGTCTGTTGTGTTGAGTGATCCTGGTTGATAGTCACTGTACTCGTTTGATCCATCACGCTCCGCCTGAGTAATAAAAGCAAATCAATTACCATGGGTTTCAATAAAGGGAAAGGCGAGATGCAGAAAATACAGAAACGATAAGCAAAAAGAATAACCAAAATATAGGAAGAAAAAAGTTACAGGTGGATGGTACTGAAATGTAGTGTATCCAAATGACACGGAAATACATTTTAGGACAAATGTGACAATCCCGTATCAAAATGTAGTAAATCCAAATGAATAGAGAGAGTCCATGAACACGGTAGTAATGACCATGATGTCAGAATTCATATGGCTTTATGCTTTGCCCACAGATCTTTTTCCTAGTATGAAGTATAAGTACTAATATATTTTGAAAACCATCATTTTGAAGTACACTCTACGAAGTTGAACTTCTCTTTAGACAGCTCCTGCTTCCTAGATACAGTACATCTCGTATACATCCTTTTCTTGTAAGGTTTGTATCTAGTCCCTAATACAAGATATTACCAGGTCTTTTGTTTATCAGCACTTTCCTAAATATGTTTTTCTGCCCAAAATGCCAACAGAAACTATGGAAGGATTGAAACCACGGCTAAAAAGCTGATGGTAGAGAACAGAAAATAAAGCTACCAATGAACTTGTCAATGATGGTTAGAGTTTTCCCGTGAGAAAAACTAGAGAGGAGAGTAGCCTGACATTTCCGCAAATAGGCTTAATAAAAGATCATGAGCCTGATCCCGATCCAGAGTAATCTGAATCGTTATATTGACTATAATCACAAGGACTCAAAAGTAAATATTTTTTTTCTTTTGGCTCTGTTTAAAAGTTAAAACAATGGAAGTATTGGAGTATGACTACATGAAAGAAGGTGATCAAATTACTTTTCCAGGAGCTTTGAAAGATCATGATCAATAATCTATCAAAGATTAATACCAAAGAACAAAACTATCATCGAAGCCCTTAAAAATTCCAATACACTACTTGTTGAAATTTTTATGACTGAGCTACCGAAAGTTGACGTATAGATCATGCAAAGACAGTATTTGTCAGATGTTAAAACCCCACTAGTAACAACCACGCGTTACTAATTCATTAGTAATTATTAATTATAATACATTTAATACCTTCCCCATGTCACCAAATATTATAACACGCTGCAAGGAGTCCTGTCCAGGAAATGGAGGCGCTTTGAATGAGTATTTTTTGCTCCAAACATATGAACCATTGGTCAAGACATGGCCTATCCTGTAAGCATACCTGAAAAACAATAGCTGTAAGCATAAAGTTACAAGTCATATAAAAGAAATTTAATAGAAAAACACTGTAGTAGATCATACCATCTGTCTGGCCACAAATCCTTCAGGAAGCTTGTGTGTATGAATCCAGGGTCGCGCCAACCCACTGTCCTTGCAGGTGCACCTGCACCCGAATATATAAGCAATTACATACCTGAGCCGTAAAAGGTGTATATTGTTAGGTACCGAGCAATGGCGGATCTTAGGGCCCATGCAGGTGCTTCGGTCCCCTTGACTATATAGATCCCCCCTCCACTTTTTTTTTCCATTTTTTCTGAGGTGCAAATAAGTTAGGGAGGTTCACATTCAAGATTGAGGTGGGTTGCTCTGGTCTGTAGGCATGATGAGTTACTCTCATATTCCTATTCCTGATTGGTTTTACAGTGGATAAAATAACGAAGTAATATGTAACGCTATATTCAGTCTGTTGACTGCACAAATTTAAGGCACACCCAACGCTGAAGATGTAGCTAATAGGAAATGAATTCAGAAATCATGGGATAAAGCTACTAGGAATTCTGCGATCTCACGTCATTATTTGCATCAAGGCCTCCCTACATTTGATAAGTTTCTCATAGACGACTGGTTCTAGTTAACAAGTTTGGATTTTGTTACAAAAGAGCGAATACCAACAAGTTTCGGTAGCAAACGGAAGATAAGGGGAATGTTTGTGTTAGAATGCTTTAAAGATTCAGATCCGAATGGCTGATTTTTCAGCGCTACCAAAAACATACAAGAGCACAAGGGGTTGTAAAAGCAAGAAAACAAGGCAATCTATGAATAAAAAACGTAGGCATACCACACACAGTGTTGCGTTTAAATGTCAATGTCCCAGCTGGTGTTTGCCTTGTATCTGCACCCACAATACCCCACTCCACAAATGGAATTGCCTCGTTTACGTTATAGCCACTGGTCCAGGTTACCGTCATCTGTGAAGAAAAACAACACATAGTCATTGCTCTGTTATGTATGAGTAAAGAACACCCAGGCAATTGTTTGGATCTGAAGAAAATTAAGACAGTCATTTTGTTGTTGATGTTGCATCTAAACATTTCAATATTACAGAAGTAAGTATTGTCCAATTCAGCCTATGTGAAAGACTCTGAATTTTGTTGATTAGCTACCGTGTCTAACAAGATAGCCCTTCAAAGCAGCAATAAGTGCCAATAACAGTGCTGCCATCAGAAGACATCAGACATACCTCATTCCAAGACTTCCCTAGTGCTAGACGTGGATAAAGTGGTGCTTTCGGGTTTGCGAATGATATGAAATTTGAAACTGCCACTAGCTTTGGCTGCAGATAAAAGGTAAAAACATCAGGTCTTCCAATTTTTCCCAATATCTCAAGATATTAAGCAAACATACTAACAAAAAAAAAAAAGTCTGAAAGACTCGAAAAAGAGGAAAACAATTGTGACTGAATTCAGGATAAGATATTGGTAACCCACATTCGACAAGCCTCCAGAAAACAATCCAAATGAAAAATCTGCACGCTGATTAATGAGCTGAAACCGTAGTGTGGCTTTTCCATTCTTTGTGTAATCCGAATTGGAGCTGTTTGCAAATTTGTACTGAAATACGCATTGAAACAAAAATTACTAAAACCACAAATCCATAAGAACAAGACAAGGATCATCAAATTTCATGATATATGTACCTTAAGTGGTGCTGAACATAAGTATGGCGGTTGATCCTTTCTATCCGTTTCAGAATAACAGCTTGACGAGCTTTAACATAAGATGAAGCATTAAGTTAGGATGCTGATCTTGAACCACATCATAATGAGTTTACACAATTACCCAATTCTAAGAGAAGCAAACATGATACTCCCTTAGTCTATGGATAAACTTCCCGTTTCATTTTTGGGAAGCTTATGAATAAACTGCCACACGAATCATTCCTGTTTTGGGTGCTATTTATGATAATACGATGCCAGTCTCCGCCACTTAAGGTCTATTTAAACTAGCTTACTGAACTTAACTTATTTGAACTTATGAAGTGAAGTCCAAAATCAACTTTTATTTTCATCTAGTGTGCTTCTAAATTCTCGTGCAAAAGACGCCGGCTAGTTTATAATGGACCGAGGAAGTATCCGATATGATAGGGAAGAAGGAAAACAATAAAAAAAAATCAGAGAAGCAGCAAGAGACAATACTTAATCTTAGCGGGCGAAAAAACTCCAACCCAGTCATCTGAAGATGGTTCAGGGGACTGAAGCTCTACATTAACCCATTCATTATCCTCGCCCTGCAACAACAACAATGCTACGATCATCACTCCACATCTTTCGATCAATCTACCCCAATTCTTAACCAACTTTCAGAATTACAAATTTCATCTATTCAATTGCCCTTTGCAACACCATATCTATCAATCCAAATGTTAAAACAGATTTACTTATATAGTATAAAATGAAACAAATTATTATGTCATCAACATGTTCGATGAAATTCCCCAATGAAGCTTCTACGATAAACACACCCCCAACCCAATCAGTAGCGGAACCAGGACTTCTAGTTATGGGGCGGAAGTTTTCAGAAAGGCTAATTTGTTCATATAAAATAAGGTAAACTAGAAAAAGAAATCGCAAATCTAAAGAATTTCAAACTTTTTCCTGCTTGGGCCAACCGCCCCTGCTAGCCCGTGTAAACTAGAAAAAAAAATACTCGCAGCCAATAGTTTACGTTTGACTTAATACCAAATCTAAAGAGAGTCAACTTTTTATTGGTCGAGGCAACTGCCCTTGCTAGCCCCCTTAGTTCCGCCACTATCCCGATAAACAAAAAAAATCACGTGCCCATGTATCAACTATTACCTTCAAACCCAGAACAAGTGGTGAAGCTTTAACAGAAGCATCAGGGTGAAGAGCAAAAGTAGTACTCAAAACATTGATTTTTGATAATGGCTGTTCACCACCAGCTGGTCTATAACACAAACAAACATTTAACCATGACAGTAGAATCACTAATAAAATTGCATAATTTTTCAACATGTTCATGATTATAATTGTGTTGAACACACCACCCTCCAAGAAAATATGATTATTATGATGATGATTTTTGAAGGGTTGACTGATAAAATAGTTAAAAAATGATCATGTGATTTTATAGTTAGCACAGAATATTCTCATTATTATATTTTGGGTGATTAAATTAAATAATATAATATGTGGATTAAGATTTCGTAATTATGATGATAATGATAGAAGTTTATCTTCACCAGAAGTTACCCAGATTATGGACTGTTGTTGTACAGTAAGTAGTAACTATCAGAGTTTGACTTGGAGCAACCAACTTCAGGTAACTAATTATCGTGTACGGCAACTTTTTACATATAAAAACACTTGTTTATTGATTGTCTCGCACCGTTAGATAGTGTTATTTAGACTTAACAAACGGATTAATTGGGTTATTTTGGGTTGGGTTAATTGAGAGTTGGGTTGTTTGGATTTGCAAGAATTCGGGTCGTGTCATTTCGAGTAACATCATTTTTGGGTTTGTTGTTTTCAAGTTACTTGGGGATAACAGTGTGTTTCCGATAATAAATAAACATTCATGCCAGTTTGAATAATTTTGGGTCAAATTCAGGTCCTCAATTCGAAATCGGATCGGTTATTCGAATCGGGTTGATTTTGCCGCGTATATAAATGGGACTATTATGCGACATTAGAGTTTTACAGTTACGTGAGCTGAAAGGCCATTGGGTGAGTTGGTGTGCTATCAGCCTATCACTATACGAAAGTGGCTCATGGGCTATGACCTATGGGTCATGAATGTGATGCAAATCAGGGCCCAACCTATTAAATTGGTAGACAAGAATGTGTGATCCACAAGACCACAATTTGTTAATAGTGGGCCAAATTTTGAAAAAAAAAATAAAATAAAATAAAAAGAATGAAAGGGACTCCCTTTTTCGTCTCGAATTTTGCATGTGTTCAAACTTCAAAGTCATTGAATTGCCCATCGATTTTTGGTTGAGGTGTGGAAAAGACAAATTGAGTTTAGATGTCATCTAGTTTAGTCGATAAAGTTATGATTTATGAGAGGTAATGTTCATGTCATGGATTCAAATCCCATCAACATTAAAATCGTCCTTGTGACTCCCTTCTTAAAATAACGTAATTTATTTTCGCAGTACGTTTTTTACTCATTATAGTACTTTTTGTACCAAACTTTCCATTTGCTTACCCCTAATAAAAAAACATCAAACTTAATTCTCTCATAATTCTCTCTACTCCTCTCCATTGTAAAATCATTAATCATAAAGTTCTTTACAAAAACAGATTTTTTTTATCATAGAAAGATCGGAGATAAATTTGTGCATATGTGAAATATTGAATGTTATAAATATTTAAATACAAAAGATTATGTTCATGTATAACCTATCATGTTCATATATACCTATAGTATTTGCTAAAAATACCAAACAGTATTTTGGGAAATATATTTTAGGCCGGAAAAAATAGAGTTTCGCCTATTCATTTAGTAAATAAGTGTGAGAGACAACATTTTAATAATAATAATAATAATAATAATAATAATAATAATAATAATAATAATAATAATAATAATAATAATAATAATAATAATAATAATAATAATAATAATAATAATATTGGACCACAAATCTCCTATTTGCACATAGGCATTTGTAAGATGAAATTTACTATAAATAGAAATGATAACTATTGACTAATACACCTATAAATGGAAAATGATAACTATTGACCGGGACAGAGGGAATAATTAATACTCCTTCCGTCTCGGTGATTTGTTTACCTTTGGTTTTGACACAAATATCAAGGAAAAAGGTGTGGGTAAATTATTGGATGAAAAGTAAACCAAATTAAATGAGGATTTAGACATTTCCAAAATAAAAAGGTAAACAATTGACTGAGACACCAAAAAATGAAATAGGCTAACAAATGACCAAGACAGAGGGAGTAGACGTTAAACGTAAAACTACTAACCGGGATATAAGTAATACAGTACTCACATTTTTTTGAAGGTTTTTTTGAAGAAAAGATTAATTCATTAATAAATCGCCAAACGGCGGCAATAATTACACAAGATAGTATAATCGAAAACAAATCTAATATAAGCTAAAGGACAAATTCCTCTTGTAAAACTAAGGATCTCAACACATGATATGACAATTCGGCTCGTTTTTGTATCGCTCTCTTCATGTCGCTTTTAAGGGGATCATTCGTTTGATTCAGTGATGGAGAAAATTTACCGTTATCGGCACCATAGATCGTCGGCAAATAACACGTATAATAATTCATAGTTTTGCATACTAATAATTGATAAATAAAGTGTCTATGAGACTTACCATCGGTTAATGGTCTATGGTAGTCTCGGATCTGATTGATGTATAATTAGAGTTTTTAGAGAGGAAAAGAAGAGGAGAAAAAGTTTGTCCATGTGAATTTGATTATGAAAATAGTACTCTCTACATTTTAATTATTTATTTATCTTTAACTGAAATACCGACACCAAATAATTGAAATCGAAGGAGTATCTTATAAACTCTCAAGACGATGCTTTGTTGGGAAACACACGACAAGTCTGCCCCTCACCAAAATGGTGGAGCATGCTGAGGCAAAGGGAGGAAATTTCCGTTACAAAAGAAGGAATGCATTAAATCAACTTTACATGCGAAATGGGTTTGTATGACTCATAATGTTAAACTCTTTCGCATAAATGGGTCCTTACAAAATAATTCATATGCGCTTTGCAAGCAACAATGTTTGGTCATTTCAAAGTTCAAATGCTATCTATATATGCTTTCACTTTCTTTATTCTTTCAATTATAATTTGCTTGTAATAGCAATTAAACAGAAGTTGATGGAGGTTTGAGTGTTTGAGAGAAGGAAACATGATCATATATATGTGTCACTCAAGGTATAGGTGCATCAAAAATACTCGCATCCTATATGTTTAGCCGTTTCGTTTTACCATTGGTGTCTCTTAATACGGACATATCAAAATTTAAATGGGTCACACTAATTAGATTGCGGGGACAAACTCGATCTTTTGCTAAACCCCAGGCATTTTGCTTTCGTTTTATCTATCATATTTAACATGTTTCAAATTTAAGAGGTATATGCGAGATTTAAACAAGAATTTGTGTTCTCTCTAATGTTCCGTATCTTAGTTTCTTCCACATTTCCAAATAATTAAAAAAACGAGGTAGGTAAAAAAAACCTACTTCTCTCTCAAAAAAACTCTTTCTAAAAACCATAGCCTCCATCAATTATACGGGGGCTCACATCGATCATCAATCGATGGTAAGTCCCAAAATTGCTTTATTTTTCAACCAATACTATGCAGATCTATCTTCTATTCAATAATAGTCTCCCTTTTGGTGAGATCCGTTTTTCCGTCCCTTATTTCGGGGATTTTTCATTTATTCGTGGGTTTAGTCTCATCATTAATATAGTCAATAATAGTTCGTTGATGGTTCATAGCGTGTTCTTTTAAAAGGTGCAAGTGATTTGTGAACGATCTTTGGAACCAATCAGAGGTAAATTTTATCTCAATCAAACGAAGGTTCCCCTCAAAAGCTACATGAAGATAGCGATAATAGGACTAGGCGAATTGTCAGATCATGTTTTGAGATTCCTAATTTATAAGAAAAATAGTTTTCTTTGGTTTCTATAGATTGGTTTTCGATTATTCATATTCTTTGTAAGTGTCATATGCCGTTCTATTAATAAAATGTTCTTTTCTTTTAAAAAAAAACGAGGTAGGTTATTAGGATAATGGATCTTCTCCATTACATATCCCTCCCATTACCTATCAATAGATATGTTTAATTTTGAAAAAAAAAATGTCGGTCCTTAAATTTTATTGGGATATATATGAAAAGGTTGAGAAGGAGATTAAAATGTTTGTAAAGAATCTGATCCTTCCATTTTAATCCCAGATGAAATCTTAGCCGTTAATAGATACATAAATAGGTAAGTAAGATAACGGAGAGAAAATAAATGAAGAGAATCTTAACATGATTACTCTTTACTACAACCCTGTTTAAGCTTGGTTGAATGATCTCTACCTCTAGCCAAAATCAAACTTTTGCCCAATCTAAGCTAAGATGAGCTTAATAACGGTTCATTGCAAAAACTTGTTTGTTTTGACATCAATTTACTACCATGTTTATTTTAAAGTGAATCTTATTTAAGATTTAACTATTTTAAAATAAAAAAGAAAATAATGGATCAAATTGATCTCGGTTCAAGCTAAATTTCATATTTAGGCTCAATATGACTTGATTGATTGGTGTTAAACCTCCAAGTTTTAGTTTATCCATACTCGAGTTCAAACTAAATACTCCCTCCTATTCTAAATAACTCTCCCTATTTCCTTTTTCGTCTATTCACAATATTCTCCCTATTTCCTTATTTGGCAAACTTTTATACTTATTTTAATCACCCCACCCCACAACAATACCCCACAATACTCATACTTTATCTTATTTTAATCATTTTACCCCATAACAATACTTATTTTAATCACACAATACCTTCTCTCTCTCCAATCTACTACCCCACTCCAATACTTTATCATATAATACTCCCCTCCCTTAATTCTCGTGCCCTCCATGAAAGGGGAGGGTTATGTAGAATAGGAGGGAGTACTTTATAGTTAACTCTCAATAAATAGCCACGAAAAAATCAGAATATATAGTAGGAGGAGTGTTATCGACTTCTTTTTTCTACCTGGTTGTCTTATTCGTCTAATAAACAAACATTATTGATAAATTATATTCAACCTAATTGAGTTAATAGAGGAAAAAGTTAGGGATGAACTCGAAAGAAAGGCCTTAGAAAAATCCATGCAATAAATTACCTAGGGTTAAAGCATTGTGAGATTTTTTTTTTTTTTGCAACTGTAAAAAAGTTCTTATACAGATGTCATTTGACTCATTTAGTCAAATGTAAGACAAAGTCATAAAAGAAACTGAAAATTATGGAGATGTAAGACCAAGTCGAGTAATTTAATGTGCAATACAGAAATAGTACGCCGTACAATTTTCAATTTGGTACTCTATATAATAACAATCGTACTATTCTAAAGGTCTCTAAATACTTGCTGTAAGAGATATACGCGTCAAGACGTGCAACAACCAAACAACACTACTACACTTAACGTACACCATTCTCATTTATTGATATGTCATACAGCTGATAGCTGTGGATAAAGTGCTAAAGTTAGTGACAGGAGAACTTACTTAAAAGTTAAAACCCTCTTAATTTAATAATGTATTACATCCGTTGTCGTGGAAAGTTATTTATTTCTATTTTGGGTATAATAGTCAAGAGCTACCTATTTTTACTTTCACAAATTCTTAAAGATGTGTTTGAATATCATTTTAGGGGGAGATTTTAGTTTGTTCTAACAGAGGAAAATTAAATACACTCTCATTTTCCTTCTAAATCTTGTCAATAATGGAAAGATTTTAGTTTGTTCTAACAGAGGAAAATTAAATACACTCTCATTTTCCTCCCTTTCCATTTCCCTCCTTCCATTTATTGTAATGGGAACATAGGAAATTGAAGCCCTCCCTTTCCCTCCCCTCCCCTTTCCTCCAATTCTCTCAATCCAAACACATCCTAAAAGAGACAGTTTCTCATTAATATTAGTGAGAGACCTCTCTTATAATAGGTAATAAGTGAACATTTTTATTTAATTTTTCTTTTTTTAAAAAAAATTAGTTCTTAGTTTATTTATTGATTGTCTCTCATTAAGGTAGTGAGAGATGGTCTCTTAGAAAACTTACTGACTTTCACTTTTAGGGGGCGTTTGGTTCGGGAAAGGGAAAGAGAATGAAATCAAGAAAGGGTAATAAGAGGAAAAGAAAGGTAAGAAAATGGATCCCCTTAGATTTACATTCATGTTTGTTTTGATAAGGAAGGAAAGGGTAACAATAACCCACCCAAAATAACCACCATCAATATTTAATCACCATGAATCAATAAACCACCACTGACGCCACCACGCAACAAAAGCCAGAACGTATATGACCCTCGCCGGATCTCCTGAAGACGTCTGCCACCGTCGAGTCAGTCGCGCCGTCGGCGAGTTGACTGCACTGCCGGCATGACTCTTTTTCCCCCTCTTTCTCCCCTTCGTTCTGGTGTTTTCAGGGATAGGGGAGGGGTTTTTGGGCTTGGGGTACGACTTGGTAGTGGTTGGGGTGGTTATTAAGTGGGTTTGTAGGAATTTTGAAGGGTGGGAGAGAAGGTCGGCGAGGTTGCCGGGGTGAAGTTGGCGCTAGGTGGTTGACAGGGTGGTTTCGGCATGGCAGTGGGGGAGGTGTCGGTAGTAGAGGTGGTAGTGACGGTGGTAGTGGCCGGAGTGATTCATGTCAGCAGTGGTTGATAAGGTAAGGTAGGGAAAGGAAACTCATACCTTGGGGGGATGGGTGGTATGGAGATAGAAGGATTTGAGAGTATGGGGAGGAATGGAGAGGGGAATGAAAATGGGAAAAATAGTAAAACAAACAACAACAAAGGGAATCGGGGGTTTTCTTACCCTTTCCCTTTCTTGTAAACCTCCAACCAAACGCCCCCTTAGGGTGTATTTGAATAGCAAAAGTGGAGGGAAAGGGAGAGGAGGGGGAAGGAGAGAAGAGAAAGGGAGGTAAGGGAAGGGGAGGGCAAATGGGGAGTGAGTGTTTGGATACAATTTCCTTCCAAATCTTGACTATTGTGGAGAGATTTTGATTTGCCTTGGAGGAGGGAAAATGTATCCCTCCATTTTCCTCCACCCTTATTTGCTATCCAAACAAGAGATTTTAAATCCCTACTCTCTCTCCCTTTCTTTTTCCTCCAAATCACTCAATCCAAACACATCCTTAGTATATTTTTTTATGGGCCTCTTTCATTGCAAGTGTGAGACTAATGATTTGTGTAGTCCAAAATCGCTCTTTTATATTTCGAGGAAATAATGGCACCAAACTTCAATGATAAAACGTATTATGTCACTCATTATGCGAGAACATTATTTTAATAACTTAACTTTTCTAAGGTGTGTTTTAAGCAACATATTACATTTTTATTTAGGGTTATGACCGTTCTTACTCTAGTTAACACTAAATTTAATAAACCACACAGTTAATGTCGTCTTTAAGTTTACAACGGTTTCAAATAAAACATTGCGTTGAAAGTTTTATGTCTTATACAAAAATAATAAACTATGCTCGCAAAGATTGAGTTTAGTGATTAAAATTTGGATAAAACTTTCAAAGGTGTCAGGCTTAAACATCGCCAAATATTTCACAGTGCACACCAAACAGTTTAAAAAAAGACAAATTTTGGTCTTAGAGGTTTATAAACCGAATAAAAGGTTTGGCTCACCAAGATCTTACCTTGGCCGCTATTGGTTCAATTAGGAACTTTGGATCATAGTCATTTTACAACTCTGTAAATGTAAATAGTAAGATGAAAACGAAAATAAAAGGAAAGCAATTTGTGATAAGGTGAAGCTAATAATTTGATTTTTCTTTTATCTTAAATTCAATGCTATTAAAACTTTCATTATCAACGATCAAATGAAGAGTTTGGTTGTCTCCATTGTACAAGCAACCTTTGTGAAGTCTTTTTAAGATCCAAAATATCTTGCATTTCATTTTCAAACAAGATGAAGTATGTGTTTGGCCACACTTTTATAAGTGTTTTTTCACTATATAGCACAAATTAGGACAAACACCAATTTTTAGAAAAACTAAAACTACTTTTTTTAATTAGCCCCAACATCAATTTTGCCTCCTAGAAACAGAAGCAAGCTACAAAAAGTTGCTTCTGTTTCTACTTTTACTTCTTATTTCCTTATATAACCGTCTAATTGCAGAACCTTAGCAAGCCTTCTCACTAAAATTTGTTATATATCTCATACTACAGTACAATTTTGAAGTGAATTATACAAGTTCACTCATTAGGCCATTAAGTTGTCCTATCTACAAGCTACTATTTCTTATACTCTATTTCTTATTTTTTTTCGTCTTAATATTAGGATCAACTATCATACCACTTGAGGATATAAGATAATTTTTTTTGTATTTTCCCAAACATTCTGTTTTTGTCTTATTCTACATACTTGACTCCACTTAACTACTTAAGCTTAAGACGGATTCACCCGTCTTAAATAAGAATTTGGATAATTATAATGTGTTTTTATAATAATAATATGATAATACAGGTAAAGGCGGTACTCTATTTTATAGATGTATTAATTTTTACAATGTTAAAATGTTTTTTTTAAAACAAGTTAGGCCAAACATTAAAAAGTTATCAAAAGTACTTTAATTATAAATTTAACCAAACATGCCCCAATTTTTAGAAAAGGAGTTTCTGAAAAATCACTTTTAAAAAACAAAAATTATTTTCTAAAAATTTGGCCAAACATGCTCGAAAAGCCAATAACAACGTATCGGTAAAAAACCGGAAAAATAAAAACCGTTTCTTTTTATATGAGGCACACATAAAAGTTTTTGGCAGAATTTGTTACTATCTCCATCAACATCGTCATTATACATTAACAGCATGTTTGACCTCGATTCTCAAAAATGAGTTTTTGTTTTTCAAGCTTAATGTTTTAAAATGTGTTTTTCAAAAGCAGAAATAACAAATAGCTGTTTCTATTTCTATGGGCAAAAATATAAATTTTTGAGCATGTTTGGCCTAACTGTTAAAAACGAATTTTTGTTTTTCAAGCTTAATTTTCTAAAAGTGTTTTTCAAAAGCAGAAGCATCAAATTGTTGCTTCTATTTTTATGGGCAAAAAGATGGTTTTTCGGCTTTTGAGAAATTTATTTTTAGCTTTTAAATAAAGATGTTTTTGGCCAAAAAGTGTTTTTAAGTCCAAAAACTGTAACACCCCTAATTTCCATGATATAATTCTTTAATTTTATTTTCCCATATTTTATATTTTATTTTCGGGAAAATATCCGTTTGTCGTCTTTTGGGCTCGTTGAGCTCGAAAAACGGTGGAGATCCGTTTCCTCCTTGGGTCTCACGTGATTCTTAGTGTTGATGGGTGAGTTTTGGGCCTAAACCTAGAATAAACCCATGAGCTTCTCTATAAATATGAAGGGAAACCAAACCCTTGCTCTTCTTTTCCTCTGTTACACGTGTAAAGCTTCGGGACACAAAGCTGTTGATTGTCCCCAGAAACCGAAGATGGAAACGCCGAAGGTTGAAGCTCCGAAGGCTAGACGAGTGTTCGTTATGAGTCGTGCTGAGGCAGATGCTAATCCAGATGTGGTTACGGGTACCTTTCTCGTTCACTCTTTATCTGCTTTTGTCCTTTTTGATACGGGTGCATCGATGTCTTTCGTATCCGAATCCTTTTCCGTCCGTGCTAGACTCTCTTCTTCTTCATCCGTTCATACCTCTATATCCCTTCCTACGGGTGAGATTGTTTCTTGCTCCGTTCTTTTCAAGGACGTACCTGTCAGTATTGCAGAGGCGATCCTTCCAGCCGATCTCGTACAATTCAAACTCGGAGAGTTTGATGTGATTTTGGGTATGGATTGGTTATCTCGCTATGACGCTAGGTTCCTATGTCGTGATCAGAAGATCGTGCTTAAGAGCCCTACAGGTTCGAGGGTTTCTTATCAGGGTGTTAGGGTTACACCTACGGTCAAGTGGGTTTCTGCTATGAAGATGGTTAACATGGGTAGAAAGGGTCATCAGATCTACCTGTGCAGTGTTCATGGTGCTTCAGTTGAGCCTAAGCTCGAGGATATCCCTGTGGTTAGGGAGTTTCCCGATGTCTTTCCTGAGGATCTACCTGGTATTCCTCCTGAGCGAGATGTAGAGTTCTCGATTGAGTGCTACCTGGAACTGGTCCCATTTCGAAAGCTCCTTATCGTATGGCACCGGTGAGTTCTGAGGAACTCAAGAAGCAACTTGAGGAGATGATCGATAAGGGTTTTATCCGACCGAGTGCTTCGCCGTGGGGTGCTCCTGTTTTGTTCGTCAAAAAGAAGGATGGTAGTATGCGGTTGTGCATTGACTACCGTGAGCTGAACAAGGTTACTATCAAGAATAAGTATCCTTTGCCGAGGATTGAGGATTTGTTTGATCAGCTCCGTGGTGCTAGTGTGTTCTCGAAGATCGATCTGAGGTCAGGTTACCATCAGATTCCAGTTAGGAATGAGGATGTTCCTAAGACTGCTTTTCGTTCAAGGTATGGCCACTATGAGTTCGTGGTGATATCGTTTGGGTTGACGAATGCACCTGCCGTTTTCATGGATCAGATGAACCGCACTTTCAGTGAGTATTTGGATAAGTGTGTCGTGGTGTTCATAGACGACATACTGATTTACTCGAGAGATGAGGATGAACACGAGAATCACCTTCGTGTTATCTTGGAGATTCTGCGTAAGCAGAAGTGGTATGCTAAGTTCTCGAAGTGCGAGTTTTGGTTAAAGGAAGTTACCTTCTTGGGTCATGTGATATCTGGCGATGGAGTTATGGTTGATCCGTCGAAGATTCGAGCCGTGGTCGATTGGGGAAGTCCAAAGAATGTGAACGAGGTTCGGAGTTTCCTTGGTCTAGCTGGGTACTACCGTCGATTTGTGCATGACTTCTCTAAGATCGTGAGACCGATGACTCAGTTAATGAAGAAGGAATCCAAGTTCATTTGGACCGAGGCTTGTGAAGCTGCTTTTCAGGAGTTGAAGAAAAGGTTAACTACCGCTCCTCTGTTGACTCTACCAGAAGAGGGTGTTGAGTTCGATGTTTTCTGCGATGCGTCAAAGTTTGGGTTGGGTTGTGTATTGATGCAGAAGGGTAAAGTTGTGGCTTATGCTTCCCGTCAGTTGAAAGTTCACGAGATGAACTATCCGACTCACGATATTGAGTTAGCAGCAGTGGTGTTTGCACTTAAGTTGTGGCGACACTACTTGTATGGAGTCTCTTGCAACTTTTATACGGATCACAAGAGCTTGAAGTATATCTTCACCCAGAAAGATCTTAACATGAGGCAGAGACGTTGGTTGGAGCTGTTTAACGACTACAAGATTGAGCTGCTGTATCATGAGGGTAAGGCAAACGTGGTTGCCGATGCTTTGAGTCGTAAGGTGTGCCATGGTATGAGATCTGTGTTGGTGTTACCTGATGACTTGAGTCGAGAGTTCCAGAAGATGAGCCTCGAGGTAGTTCTTTCTGGTACTTTAGATTTGAGTGCGATGGTTGCTGAACACGAGATCCGAGTTAAGCAAAGAGAGGATGAATACTTAGAAGGAGTTCGAGTCGCCTTAAACGAAGGACGTGCCAAAGACTTCGACGTTGGACCTGATGATGGTCTACGATTCCATGGTCGTTGGTGTGTGCCTAGCTGTGAGGTCTTAAAATGTAAGATTCTCAAAGAGGCTCATAGTACTCCCTATTCGGTTCATCCTGGTGGTGATAAGATGTATAAGGATCTGAAGTTAAAGTTTTGGTGGCCGGGTATGAAGAAAGAGATCGCCGAGTTTGTGAGCCGTTGCTTGGTTTGTCAGAAGGTTAAGTTCGAACATCAGAGACCTGGTGGTCTACTGCAACCCTTGGAGATTCCCACTTGGAAATGGGATTCGATTTCGATGGACTTCGTTATGAGCTTGCCGAGGTCGTCGAGGGGAATGAATGCGATTTGGGTTGTGGTTGATCGTTTGACTAAGGTCGCGCATTTCATTCCGATGAAGGAGACTTGGAGTCTCGAGGAACTAGCGAATGTTTATCAGCGTGAGATCGTTCGTCTTCATGGAGTTCCTAAGGATATCATCTCTGACCGTGATCCGAGGTTTTGTTCTCAGTTTTGGAAGAAGTTTCAGTTGGCTTTGGGTAGTGAGCTTAAGATGAGTACAGCTTTCCATGCTGCAACTGATGGTCAGACTGAGCGTACGATTCAGACGCTTGAGGATATGTTGCGAGCTTGTGCTTTGGAGTTTCAAGTTAGTTGGGAGAAGAGTTTACCGCTTGTGGAGTTCTCCTACAACAACAGTTACCAAGCGAGTATTCAGATGGCTCCGTTTGAGGCACTTTATGGAAGGAAGTGTCGTAGTCCTTTGTGTTGGGACGATTCTAGTGAGGCTGTCGTTCTTGGACCCGAATTGGTTCAAGAATCGATTGAGCAAGTGAGGTTGATCCGCGAGAAGCTTAAGGCAGCCCAGGATCGACAAAAGATGTATGCAGACTTGCGGCGTAAGCCGATTGAGTTTGAGGTTGGCGATAAGGTTTTCCTTAAGGTTTCGCCGATGAAAGGTGTTAAGAGGTTTGGGCTTAAGGGCAAGCTCAGTCCTAAGTACATTGGACCGTACGAGGTGCTCGAGAGAGTTGGCGAGGTAGCCTATAGGTTGGCTTTACCTCCGAATCTGTCGAAGGTTCACGATGTGTTCCATGTGTCGCAGTTGCGTCGTTATCGCAGTGATCCTTCTCATGTTCTTCAGGCTGATGTTATCGAGGTTGAGCCTAACCTGACTTATGAGGAACGACCTGTTCGTATTTTGGAACGTCAGGAGAAGAGGTTAAGGAATAAGGTTGTACCCTTGTTTCGGGTTCTGTGGAGGAGTCAGAAGTTTGAGCAAGAGACTTGGGAAACCGAAGCGTCTATGCGAGAGAAGCATCCACATCTTTTCGAGTGAGGTAGTTCTCTTATCAAGTTTCGAGGACGAAACTTCTTTTTAGGGGGTTGGATTGTAACACCCCTAATTTCCATGATATAATTCTTTAATTTTATTTTCCCATATTTTATATTTTATTTTCGGGAAAATATCCGTTTGTCGTCTTTTGGGCTCGTTGGGCTCGAAAAACGGTGGAGATCCGTTTCCTCCTTGGGTCTCACGTGATTCTTAGTGTTGATGGGTGAGTTTTGGGCCTAAACCTAGAATAAACCCATGAGCTTCTCTATAAATATGAAGGGAAACCAAACCCTTACTCTTCTTTTCTCATAATCTCACAAAACCCTAAACCTAATTCTCTCCCCCTCTCTTCCTCCTCGTGCCGCGCGCCACCCTGCCTAGGGTTTCGTGTCGTCTTTCTTCCTCCTTCGTTCTTCATCGTTCTCTCGTGCTTAGATCGATCCTACTTCTTGGATTTATCCATCTTCTTCGCGTGGAAGTTGCTCCTGGAGAAGACGTTTATATCGTTGAAGACGATCTCTAGGGTCTATTTGCTTAATAAGGTAACTAGGTGTTTTCTTTTAATTGTGTTTATGCCAATTGATGTAATTAATATGATTTAATGATTGTTTTGTATGATTGGTACGTGTTAGATTGTTTATTATCATGTTAATTATGTTTTCGCATGTTTGTATATGTTTTAATGTATTAATTATATGTCGTATGTTGTTTATGTGTTTATTATGGGTGTCATGAGCGCAATTAGGGTTTACGAATAAACCCTAGTGGCGGCATGATAGGCGGCCAAGGGTTCCTTCCAAAGTTATAGCTAAAGCTAGTATAACATTGATGATGATTCAAGCGTTATAGCTTAAGTTAATACAACTTTGGGTAGCTACTCTAGTTATGGCTGGACCTACTATAACATTGAAGTGCGAGTCAAGGTTGTGGCTGTAACTAATGTAACCCCGAGATTATGGCTCAAGGTTATGGTTATTGCTAGTATGACTTTGGGTTTCGTGTCAAGGTTATGGTTGAGGTAGTGTAACTTCCGAGTTATATTTACTGAAGTTATAGTCGAGGTTACTATAACCTCGCACCTAGGGTCTATGTTATGGTTAGGGTTGCTATAACATTGAGTGGTTAATGTTAAAGTTATAACTGAAGTTACTATAACATTGGTTGCTTATACTTGTTTGCATGTTGTGTTGTGTTCAGTTATTATTTGACATTATGTTGCATATATCTTTGGTTACTCTTGTTCATATGATAAGTAGGATGGTCAGTTATACTATCCTATGAGTTGAGTCGTGATGTTGTTCACGCATGCTAGTACGGTCCGTTATACTGTGCATTTGTGGTTTGCTAGTTTGAATAGATGGCGGTAGTATCAGTTATATACTATCGGAACGAACTAACGTCACCCGTCGATGCGGGATTTCTTTGGTCTATGTTCGGGGGGGTAGCAGAGGCAGTGGTTATACGCTCTGTTCCCCGAGTGTCGTTCGGTTTACCGAGAGTCCGCCAGTCTTAGACATATAGGCGGTGGTTATACGCTATACATAGTACCGTGGAGGCAATGGTTATACGCTCCGTCGATTAGAGAGCGGTGGTTATACGCTCTAACGGGCGTTCGCTCTATTCGCTATGCTTTGTTGCTAGCTTTGTGCCTTCATTCTTTGTGGATTGTGTGTCCCCATGTTCGCTATGCTTTAATGCTAGCTTTGTGCCTTAGGTTGTTGTGGGTCGTTTGTCGCTACTAGTCTTGTAAGTGTTCATGGTCTAGTGGTTGCATATGGTCTAGGTTTGCATGATTGCGTCCGTTAAGATTGATTAAGTCATGGTAAGCTTTGTTGGGTCTTTCATGAGTATAGATGATCTCGCATGTTTACTTGTTTTACATTTCATTTGTTAATGATTGTTGATTATATTCAATTGTTGTAAACATGACTGATTGTCGACCCCCTTCTCAGGTTGTTCAGATTGTTGCTGTTTTGGATGATATCTTGCTGGGAAGTTCTGTGCGGCGAGATGAATAATAAATTAGGACTTTACTTTATGTTTTAAGAACCTTTCGAATAATGTATTAGTTGTTTGGAGTTAGTAGCGAACCGGATTTAGGCTTGGTGTTTCCGCCACCTTGACCCTTTTATCAGTATCGTACTCTGATATTCATTTTATATAAGTTTTTCCTTTGTTTTATAATCCGGGTTGTTACAAAAACACTTTGAAAAATAAGGCCAAACACACACTTTAACTTTTGAGAATTTTTGTTTAACTCTTAGAAAACGAAGTGTTTGGCCAAAACGTATTTTTGAGTCCAAAAACACTCTTACAAACTAGGCCAAACACACACTAAAAAAGTTTAATTAAATATGATCAAAAATGTAAGATACGGATTAATAAAAAGGCAATATAATCAAATGTAAAGTGTGTGTTTGGCCTTTCTTTTTAAAGTGTTTTTGGACTTAAAAATACTTTTTGATCAAACATAAAATTTAAAAGCTACTAATAGATTCTCAAAAGCTCACCATGTTTTTTCCCATAAAAATAGAAGCATCAATTTGCTGTTTCTTTCTTAAAAACTACTTTTGAAAAATTAAGCTTAAAAAATATAAATTCATTTTAAGCAAACTAAGTCAAACATGCTCAAAGTCTTTATGTGAGACAATTTTATCTTCCTTCATCATCACACCAAAGTGAATACGTGGACCACTTTTCTCCTCACAAAAAGTGAGTCTATATTACCATTGGTGTGATATAAAGGGAATACTAAATTAATATGAAACATACCATATAATATTCCATATTTGTTGCATATGATATCTGTCAATCCGGTTCATGAGGATAATAAAAAGACACTTATACGTAAAAGAATTTGCGTCGTTATCGGATAGGCCCAAAATGCTACTAACCCTAAGCCATGATATGTTGCTTGGTAGAAGCCGCCATTTTAGAAGGCAGCTACCTTTTCAAATTCTAATCTTATTTGGCAATGAAATTTGCATCACACGATCAAGATAATTCAAAAGGATGTCACGGATATTATAGTCAAGATTTTAAAACTCATTTTAGTCTTTTTGATAAAGTAACTGATACGCTAATAAACTTCTGCCATTTCAATTTTTTAGCCCGTAATTCTACATCTTCTACAGGCACACATTTAATAAGTCCTCGTTTTGGCTCTACTTTAATTTGTACACCATGAAAAATGTGAACCTCCTACCTTCTACCAAACCCGACCCGAACAACTCAACCTATTCCCATTTCAGGTTGGTACTTGATGAGCTTCATTAACCGGGGCTTCACCCACTACACCAAGATCCAGTCCTAAGCCCATTGGAGTACACACCGCCTTATGCCTTAGCTTCCAGTCAATAGCCTGACACCCTCTTGAGCAGTAATTCACAGTCCCACAAACCGAACACCTTCGAAACTCGTGTGGACGGGTTTCCGGGCGCCCACACCCAGCATGTGAGCAAAGACGAGTATCCGGACCCAGTTCACGAGACTCGAACCAATCAACTAAAAACCGGTTAGCCGGGTGAGGTTCGGGTGCAGGCACATTGCACCCGTAATCACTCAAAAGAGTACTATAACCCGCCCCAAATTTACCCGCACCTTTTTTACCTTTGGCAGAGCACAGGTGGGGTAAGACAGAAGCAAGCTCACGCGCATTAGCTTGTATGAGTAACCGACGCCCTTCTGAAACGTTCTGTTTGATACCGTAACCGTCTTGAATACAATGCCCGAGTTCACGATGAGCGTCCACGTGTCCCAAGTAGGCGGCACGTGCACATAACGCAACACCTGCGCGTAGGTCTTTGTCACTCTTTGTCCCTCCACTCCCATTAAATTGAATCACAGCTAGCGAGTATAAAGCAGGCGCGTGCGATTTAATCGCTGCTTTTGCCATCAAGGATCTTCCAATTCCCCTGTTGTCCAAGCAATAAAATCGAATCTGCCCGACATATAAACAAAAAAAAAAAAAATTATTCAGTAATTAAAATAACACGCTCGATTTTACAATATTTTATAGTAAATTTGCTTTTCTTGTAACCTTCATATCTTTTGGTAACTTTCATTGTGCAACATTTTTATTTATAACTCGTTTTCATAAAAAGCGTAACCATTTTATTTGTTGACCGTGACGGTTTTTTATTCATAATCATTTTATTACTTTTGTATGGAGTAGTACTTTTTATCTCTAATTTTTATCTATTTATTACCCGTTTTCATAAAAAAATATAACCATTTTATAATAATTTATGGTACAATTACATTTTTTTAAACCTTTATTTTGCTAACTTTCATTGTGGATGTTTTTATTTATCACCCATTTTCATAAAAAGCGTACCCATTTTATTTGTTGACCGTGACCATTTTTATTCGTAATCATTTTATTACTTTTAGAACGAAGTTGTACATTTTATCTCCATATGTTATTAGTTTTGACCCGTTTATTGTAAAACGGTCTTATCGAAAACTTACTCAAAAAAATAAAATTTAAAAGTGAATAAAATGTTACCATGCCGAGAAAATAGGCAGCTTCAACAGAACCAGCACAAACGCAAAGCTTAAGAAAACGATGAGCAGATTCAGACCAGTTCTTCGCTTTAATGGCCAAAACTCCCGAACAAGCTTTGGATAAAACCACTTTGTTCATCCCCAAACGACTAAATCTCTTGCATCTGCACATTTCCGTAAATACATAACTTAAATCATTAAAAAAAAATACAAAGATCTATTTAAAAATCGGCTTTTCTAACGTGTACCCTTATACGTCATAGGGGACACGTTAGAAAAACCGTTAAAACGATAAACAGAACTAAAAAAAAAACATACACTAGAAGGGCATTAAAGAAGTCAGAAGGGGAAGAAGATGAAAAAGAAAGCTTGGAAAGAATTGAAATAACAAGATCATCTGGTAATTTGTCAAATGAATCTGATTTTTTGTTGTTGAGATTATAAGAAATTCTGGGTTTTTTCCTAGAAACCATGATTAATTAAATCAAATTGTTTAATGAAAGAAAGAAAGGAGGTTGAGAAAAAAAATGTAAGAAGAAGAAGAAGAAGAGAGTAAAATGTTGTTGGTTGTTGTTTATAGATGAAGTGGTGGAGAAGTGGGAAGCATAAACCGTATGAAATGGGGGAAGTAACCCTTGGTTTTCTCGTGATGGGTCGTTTTAATTTTATATGTGTAGAATAGTTTTATAGTAGTCTCGAATCTTAAATGGGTATGTAATCGATGGACTTATATAGGGAGGGGAGGGGATGGACTTATATAGGGAGGGGAGGGGATGTGATGGGGTCGGGTCTCGTGTAGGTGTGAGCTTGCTTGTGGGTTTATGATTGCGATGAGTCTGATTCAAGTTGGTTGGTGTGATTGATAAGAGATTTTATTTCTTGAATAGGTCTAAGAATTTGTTAGAGTTTAGAGGTAGTGTTGGGTTTGGATAATGAAAAGATCGAAATTTGGAGTGGTGATTCAATTGGTGTATTATTTTGGTATTTGTATGAGATTCTGAATTGTCGGTTGGGTGGACGACTGATTTTGTTCGAGAAAAAGATGGAGGGAGAGAATCGTGTAATTAGTACGAGGAGAATTTATGGTGGAGACGAGCACAATCGAGCTTGAGTGATGTACAAGGTAAACTGATAAGGGATTTTGTTTCTTAAGTAAATTCTTTTGGAGTTAATATTGGGTATTGAGAATGAAACGTTCAAAATCGCGGAAGTGGTGAATAGTAATTTGATTTACGCGTGTTTATTAGCATTTGTATAAGATTCTTACTTTGTCGGTGAGATGGCGACAAAACTTTGTTCGGCAAAAAATGACCAAAGACAACTGTGAAATAATTAGTAGTGGGAGAATTCATAATGGGGGCGAGTTTGGTCAAACTTGGCTTTGTGTGACGGATAAGGTGTTTTGTTTCTTCACTGAGTTTGTGTTACAGTTAATATTAAGGTTATGAATGAAAAATTTGAAACTGAGGAAGAAGATTCGATTGACCCGTCTTTAGTATTTGTGTGACATTCTTGACCAGTCGGTCAGATGGAGGACATACATACATTGTTCGACAAAAAGATGGATGGAGCGAGATATCCGGGAAATTAGTAGGTGAATCTATGATGGAGACAAAGGGATGTTTCTTGAGTGAATCTTCATAGGTTAATATTGGATTTGAAAAATGAAAAGGCCGAAAATGAGGTGATTCGATTGACTACTACTATGTAAAATTCTTCCTCTGTCAATGGGGTGGAGGACAAACTTTGTTCGACAAAAAGATGGATCTCAATAACCGTATAATCGGTAATAGGAGAATTTATGATGGAGACGAGCACGACTGAGCCACAAATACTACTATATAACCAGTTGTATAATAATAAGCATTGTACAACCCTATACATTAATCTGAGTTTATGTGTGATTTTTCTGAGTTTTGTAAGAGTTTATTTTTTTATATTTAAGTGTGTGAGTTCAAAAACTTTACAGCATAACTCAGATTCTTTTAAACAAAACTCAAAATTTTAGTACACAGCTCGGATTCTATATCATACAACTGCATACAACAGGTTGTATAATCTACTCATTGCGATTGAGCTTGGTTGATGTGACGAATTACAGATTTCTCTTTGCTCCGGGTGTAATTCCAGAGCAGTGTTGTTTACCACGCAAGCTTGGTGAATGGATGTCCTTCCTTGCCTTGACTCTTCCTCTCGGTCTCTCCGGAAACGATGAACAAGCGAGGGCTCGGCTTTGCACCGAGCGTACTCACTCCGACGCTCAAGTCGGTAAACTTAAAGGGATTAAGTTGTGTGTTACTTGACAAAGTATATTGTAGAGAGATAAGGAGATTATACGGATGAATAGTGAGTTTTAGGTTAGATTGTGGATCCTTTCCTCAATGAGGGTTGAGGAGTATTTATAAACTTTCACCTTTTGTCACGTAGTGGCCAAGTGGCTAGCAGGTGGAAAGACTGATCTACCCTCGGCCGAGGGACCCATGGCAGGCCGGCGGGCACCGTTGACTTCATGCCGAGGGGTCTTGGATATGAGTACGCGGATATGTGCCCCGGGTAGCTAGTTGTCCCGGTAGAGACCAAGAGACAGCCGACAGTCGCGCTGGGTCGGTTAGGGTTTGTCTAAGTCGTTGACTTGTGGATATCTTTGACCTTGCTCAATATGTTGACTCGGTCAGCGGGTGCAGAATATGCCCCATCAATTTGCCCCCAGCGTAGTCTATGCCGTGGTATGGACCTTCGATGAGTGTTGAGCGTATTCTGCGCAAGTTCAAATTTTCTGCCCCGGCTTCTTCTACCTCGGCTTGGTTCTGCTTAGGCCGTACCGTATCATATCCCCCCTCCACATGGATGTGTAATGGACATCAGATGTGGAAAAGAAAGTGTGGACAGCGGGCCGCCCACGGGGGCGCTTGGTGAAGGGGCTCGAAAACAAGCGTTTGCATTTTGTAAGGAGTCGCCACCAATTTTTATGGGAAATTGGAACCGTTCGAATACCTCGTGTCATGTCAAGACACAAAGTAGTGACATGAACACTAAGCAATCGTTACCCTTAGCATTCTATGTCTAGAATGACTCTCGTGGATGCCAATGAACACGGGTGCTCACGGAGATCTGGAGTAAGGGGTGAGGGTACGTATTAGGAAGCTCTTTTGATCGAACACCTAATCCCGCCCGCCTCGATAGCGGCCTCTACTAATGATTAGGGAAGTTATTCGTACTCGATATATCGTCGATTGTATGCATGCAATGCAACATCCAAGTTTTAATCCTAGCATGTGAGAGTTAATACTAAGTCGGTGAAACACGTAATTAGCAAACAATTGGGTCGAAGTTGGAATTTAATGTTGATTTACACGTGAAACATACAAATGATAAATGGAAAACAATAATAATAAATATAAATTACAATAGTTACATTGGATTAGGCGATTTATGTCGACAATACCTTTAAAATGAGATAATTTGAGAAAAAGAAATAAGAATAAAACACGACGGATCAGAAGGTGATAATACGATTATTAGTTGATTAATACGCTTACTAAATAACTATGTCAAGGCAGAAAAGGAGTTCGAGAGAGAATTCACCTGGAACAGCGCAGCGAGAATCGCCCTTTGGAAGAGGCGCGGCGATTCTTTGCGTCTGTTTCAAGGGTGAGTTCTCTGGGCCGTGAAGCCGAATCGCAAAACCGTTAATGTTAATTGGTAAATTTTAAGGATTGATTATGATTTTAGACTCGGATGAAAGTTATTAGCAGATTATTTACATATGATTGAGGTCATAAAACAGTAAGACATGGACGAGACGGAAATAAACGGATTAATTATGTGAAGGGTCGATGTTAATGAATGATTAATTAAACTAACTAAACGAATTATTAACTAAACATGATGAATTAAAGACGGATTAATGACTAAACAGGTGAAAATATACCAACGATGAATCCCAGAAACTCAACATGAACGAATTGAATCCCTAAAACTCGAATTGAATTTTAATGACGAAAAACCCGCAAATATTGATTATTTGGGATTTGAGTCGGATTTATGACGATTTAAACATGTTAAAGATGATGGTTAATATGCATATGAATTATCAAACTATCATGATGAACGAATTAACAGACGAACAAAACAAAAGAAATAAATTTGATACGAATTGCAGAGGACGGAGGAAGAAGAAAAGAAGCAGGAACTGCGGCAGCCTCACGAAGAGGCGCAGCAGGTGCCGCGCTCCTTCGAAGAGGCGCAGCGGTTGCTGCGTCTTTTCTCGACGTCTGTCTACTGGAAATCCGCAAAAAAAGGTTTTAAAGACGGTTTTAGAAATCGATTTTAATGAGGTACTTTCGACATAAACCTTACAATTGTTGATACAATAATTAAAATACAATAAATAAAAGAGAGATTAATACACCCTCAGACTTACATGTTGACGAAACGAGATGAACTAAGAAGATCGATTAGTGAATGCTCGACGCGAATGCAAGGAAAGAGTGCCCTCGAAAGAGGAAAACGATTTAACACGTTGATTAATTAGATTGATTGAGTGTAGTGGTCAAATTGGTCGGTCATGCAACGGAAAGGCTGGTACCCGGAAGGATCCGAGCTTACGTGGTCGAATGTTCAAGCACGTAGGCGCCAATTAGTAAGAACGAAGTCTAGAATGCAAAGGGAGAAGAGAAGGGCGGACACTCGCGTGAGAAATATGAGGAACGAAAGCTCCTATTTATACTAATCACGTGAAGGAATAGGGTTTCGGAGACTCTTTGGAAGTGAATCTCGGAAAGATATAAAAAAGATACGTATCATGCAAAGAAGGGCCTGGGAAAAGGCGCAGCAGCTTTGCGTCTCTTGGAAGAGGCGCAGACTTTGCGTCTATTTCCAGGAGGTTTCCTCCTGCTTAAGAAAGATTTCCGTGTTTAAGTTATGGTAGGACGGAATTAATTCGATTATCTTTAATATCTTATGTAAATATTACGGGATATTATTTGCCAAAAGATAAAATTTGAGAAATATGGAATAGAAATATCCGGAACATTCCAGAACATTCTGACTCGGGATTTAACAAACTATCGAGAAAATGGAGACGGTTTTTGACCGGACTCCGAATGTACTCTAATTACCGCCAAAACGACCGTATCGGGACGTAGATGACATTTAAGAGGTTGACATTAATATTTGAGCAATCACTTGACGATAATCTTACGAATCGTCACTAATCGTTCGCGAACCAAACATGCGGCCCAATCATCACGGGTGGTTTGCGAGGGGTGCGAAACGAGGTGTCTCAGAGCCCCCACTTTGACCGAGGCTTGGACAAGGCGAAAGTCAAAGTATAGCCATCAGGTCAATCGAAGATTACAACCGAAGACTATGGCGACGCGAGGCGGCTCAAGAGGTCGAACCAAGGACCTGTCGTCGGGAACATTTTAGAGTCATCGACTATCGGGAGGGTCGTTTAAAGTCCATTAGACTACGTAAGGAGGCTCGCCAACCATAAGAAGAGACCATACCCGAGCCTTCTTCTCGAGATGCTTTACGAGTTGCAAAGGAGCTAAGGTTTGAGCTTGAGAGCTAAGGGTAAGACCTAAAGGTTATATAAGATTGGTGCTAGGGCGTGGGACCCTAAAGGAAAGCATTGACGGGAAGGAGGCCAAATATGAGTTTCGACCTAAGGGTAACTAAGTTTTGGGTATAGGAACTTACGGAGAACGACACCTGTCGCACTCATGGGAAACAAGAAATATTGAAAGCAAGCGGGACGTCGGTAGAAAGCGCTAGGGGAATCCGCTTGCGTCGGTCTCAAACGAACTCGAGGCAAGAAAACTTGAGGTTGAGGTTGAATTTGCTTGCGTCGGTCTCAAGCGAACTCTTCTTTGGGGAACATACCGACGACTAGGAACATCTTGATCGTCGTAGAAAGAAAGTCTTGAGTGAGCGATCGCAAAATACTCATCTTTGGGCAAAACAAACGAGCAATCGCAAAATCTGCTGCGAGGGATAAAATGGGTTTGGACAATACTGCAAAATATTGTCGCGCTGGATAAAACGTGGGCCGGAACGAAAGAAAATCGTCGAAACGGACCAAAATGATAAAATGTCATCGAGGAGGAGGCGCACCAAAGATGGGCCCACAAATAACGAACTCATAACGGATTTTTGAAAATCCATAAGGAGGGAATAAAGGGAAGAGGCGCAGCAAGAGCTGCGTCTCTTGGAAAGAGGCGCAAAGACACTGCTTTGCGTCTTTTCCCAATTCAGCAATTCTGCGTAAAAACGCGAAAGTCAGAAGGTTTATGTTCATTTTATTCGAAACATAAATCACTCCATTCTCTGTCAAATCTTTACCAATTTCGTTGAGGTTGGATTCAAAAGCTTGCTTAAAACATGACTAATCGAGGTATGTGTTCTAATCTTGCATTAATCTTCCATATTTGTCGAATTTTGAGCCGCGAACATTAGGGTTTTCGACCCTTTTGATCGAAAATTTGGGGCTTTTCCCCCAAATGGATTTGTCGTTCCAAATTGATGCTAGGAATGGATAATAGGTGATGTTAGGAACATAAACATGTATTTGCTTTGAATTTTCATCGAGTTTTGAGCCCTTGAGCGAATTTTGAGACGGTTTCACAGCTAGATCGTAAATTGCTTCGAAAATGGCCTTAGGATTGCCCATTTGTGATGAAACTTGATATTTGGGACCCTTGGATGATGGGTAAACTTTCTGCCATCTTGGAATTTTGGTTTGTGTCAACTTTTTCAGGACACTTTTTAGGGTATAACCGCCATTATAGCGAAATGCTGCCGAATTTTCGACTCGAACCCGGAACTAGGCTTCGACTCGGACTTGACTTGACCTAATTTGTCACATGAGTGATTGAATTGGTGAGACCATGGCCAAGGATGGCCAGAAATGGGGAACTCCCGGGCCTTGAAGGCTCGAAAATTTCTTAACAGAGGCTTGCCATCATGTGATGCGGCCTGGTTTTGCTTTAACGTTTGCAGGTGACGATGCTTCTACTTCTGGGAGAGATCCCATGGATATAGATGCCACTGTTGTTGAGGAGGCGTTAGAGCAGGCCTTCACCGCTGCGGTGATGGCTGCTGCGGACGAGGTTCCCGAGGAGGAGGCCGCTGATGAGGAGGAGATTCCGAGACGAGCCCACCTTGGACGAGGGGGTCGTCAGCTGAGAGGAGCTCCCGTGTGGGCTGAGACCTGGGAGAGTAGGCACCTTGTGTGGGCTGCAGAGGGTCACTTGTCCTACAGGACGGTGAAGAGCTTGGTAAATAGGAATTCCCTAACTCACTACCTACCCTTTTCTATCTTTGTTCAAATTTCTTTCAAATTCACTCAAAACTAAAGATAGCTTTGTTTCGAATCATAATAGGAGGCTGGGAACATCCGGTCGTTCTCGGGGTATACGACAGCGATGGAGCATTACGAGCGGCTGTCGGCGGAGGAGAGGGCCATGATTGAGCGTGGAGCGTTCGGTCCTCTGGTTCAGGTCTGGAGGGATATCGTGAAGAGGAAGTTGCGGGCCAACCTTAGCCTGGTCCGCGCTTTCTTGGATCGATTTTGGGATACGACTTCCACGTTTCACTTGCCTTTTGGTGAGGTGGGAGTCACCTTGGAGGACTACGGCATGATTTACAGTCCCGTGTGGGATCGAGGAGATGGTGTGGCCGGAGGCGGCATGAGGGCGGATTCGGCCGAGGCGAGGAGGTTGATCGGTGGAACACGTCGCCGAAGGCTGTTGCGGTGTCGGGTTTGGTACCCGGTTCCTACGTTCGAGACTACTTTGCGGGGAAGACCCGGCATCGGTGGTGATCGATGGGAGGGAGACGACTCCTCCTCCTTGTCTGGTGAGCGAGAGGGCTCGTCTGTGGCTTTGGTGGTTCTTGTCTTCGATTTACCTCGGAGACAAGGGCGAGAGGCTGTCGACGAAGCTTCTTCCCTTTCTTTCTGACCTGAGTTCCCTAGGGCGTTGGGACTGGGTCACTGCTGGTTTTGCGGTCCTCATCCGCTTCATGAGGGCCATGGTTCGTCCGGAGTTGATGGAGAAGGGGACTTCTCTGGTGCCCGTCGGACCTAGACTACTGTTGGAGGTATGAACCTTCCTTTAGACCAAAGTAAATTCCTTTCTTTTATCAAAGATCGAAAGATCGTCATTGACTATTCCGTTTTCCAGGCGTGGGTGTACTCTTACTTTCCGGGCCTCGCGCCCAAGAGGACGGAGCCGTTGGAGAGGGCCTATCCCGTGGTGAGGGATTGGGTCATGTACCGGACGAAGAGCAAGCGTTCTTCTCACAATGTATACCGGCGGGATGTGAATGCCCTTCAGCTGAGCAGCGTGAGTATCCCATTTGTATTCATTCACACCTTCTTATACTTTATTTTAAATTGATCATAGGAATGACCTTTACCTTTATATTGTCGCAGTGGGTGCCCAGACCTTGGGCGGAGTACGCTGGAGCGCCTCCTTTTGTCGCTGAGGTCCTTCGACCTAGGAGCTCGAGTCTTTCTTTGTTGTGGACGTCGATGGGTCCTGTGTGGTATCTGGGCGAGCGGTTAGCTCGTCAGTGCTTTCGGGGCGCGTTGACGGCTCCTGTCGATCCTCCTAGGACGATGTTTAGGGAGCCTTCTGAGGCTGAGAGGGAGGCGGACTTGGCTGGTGCCAGTGGCGACGACCTTCTTCTCCCTGACGAGGATTACTCGGCGTTCCTTTACGGGAGGTTGGCGTATTGGCCGGTAGTGGTGAGTATCTTTTGTTTCCTTGTTAGATTTTGATTTTCGAGAATTGCGACGAAAGATCATCGATTAACGAGAGCCATTTGTCTTTGCAGGAGGTTGAGGCGGCGGGCATCGAGCCCCCAGAGTACCCCGAGACCCTCGAGTACACTGACGCTACTGGGAGGACGACGATCTCCGAGCTGCGTGACTTTGACGTGGCTGTGACGGATGCTGGCCTAGATGACTGGCAGCATCTGATTCGGAGGGTGAGTTCTTATTTTGCATAGTTTTCGTGTAAGAACACATTTGATTGAACTTGTTCAGTTTACTGAGAATTCTTTTGAAATGCAGGTCGCGCCATCTCGGTTTGTGGCACTATGGAGGGTGGCCAACCGGCTACGAGCTACGGCCATCGAGGCACTCGTCGGCGGTCGCGGTCGTCAGATATGAACCTCATTTGATTTCTTTTGATTTTTGATTTTGGTTTTGTTTGAATTGATTGACATGAGCCAATTTCTTGTTGTCCACAGGCCGATCGTGAGCTGGAGCGAGAGTTGACCCAGTCTCGGGAGGAGACGGCTCGTTTGTCGAGGGAGCTCGAGTTTCGGGACGCCGAGATTGCCGCTCTTATGGCGAGGGTTGCCGAGCTGGAGGGTGCCCAGCAGTAGTCTGCGTGGTTTTGTAGACTTGATTTTGAACATTTTTGGATTTGTTTGGGGCGCAAGCCCCCAGTTGCACATTTGGACTTGTTTGGGGCGAAGCCCCCAGTTTGCTTGTATATTTGCTTTTTGTTGTATATACGACGGCCTGAGTGCCTTTTGCTGCTTTGGGTTGTGTTATTTGTACTGCAGTTAGCTTTTGAACAGTTTGGTAGACAACGGTTTACACCGTCATCTTTGCGAAATTTACATAGAAAATCACGTAACACATACATTTTTATATACACATAAGGCCTTTAATTAGCGCAAAATGAGACGCGAAAGGACGTGAAAATGCAAAAATTTTGTCGGAAATGACCGGACGGTAGGGAGGGTTACCCCCGAAAAAAAAAGAAAAAAGAGAAATCTATAAGTTAGAAAATGGAAAAAATAGAAATTAAGAAAATGAAATGACTAAGTAAATGTTGAAATAAAAAAGAATTAAAATGAAAACTAAACATAAAAGTGTAAGAAAAAAATGGCGGAAAATGTCGATGTCGCCTCGAAATGCGCGTTTGCGGATTAAGGAAACCTGAAGCATGGTAAATTTCTCGGATTTACCAAAATAAAATCCCGTAGGAATAGGAAATTATTCGTTTATAGAATTAGGAAAGATCCAAACGCGGAAATCACGAAGTGAGGTGGGAAGAGGCGCAGACATGAGCTTCGTCCCTTTGAAGAGGCGCGTCAGTGCCGCGCTGTTCCCAAGCTGTCGGTTCGACGGATTTTTGGAAACAGCAATTAGTATAAATAGAAGCGTCGACGAAGCTTTAAATCATATAATTCTTCCGTCTCTTCTTCGTCGATTCACACATAAAAACTCCCAATAAATTTTCAAGAGAAAATTAGCATCATGAATACCTTAGAGATTCGCTTGAAGGAATGGACTAATGAGTTTTCGAACATTGAGAAACATGACATGGGTGCTTATAACCTCGGGTCTTTGTTGAGTTTGAAACTCATTAAGGTTGTAAAACCGTTCTTGGACGCTTGCCTTGATTATTGGGACCCAAATTATCATGTTTTTGCGTTCCCAGGAGGTGACATTTGTCCTTTTCCGGAGGAAATTGCTGCTATTGGCGGGTGGGACCCTGAACATCTACCTGCCATCCCTTCTACTGCTCAAGGGTATAAGAGTAAGTTCAGAGATTTGCTTGGACTTACTAGACTTGAGGTAGATCGTCTCGTTACTCCGAAGGGCGTGAGAATGTTGGACTTTATAGACCGATTCATCAACGGGGCCGACCCCTCATCTCTTATGTTGCTAGGAGGAGAGCATTTGGCTTCGCTTGCTTCATGTTTATGTCTTTCGGGGACATGTTGATGAAGATTTGAGGGTGATCCCCGTCTATTGGGTCTTGTTGAGCAAATGGAGTCGCGCAGAGCCCGGCTTGTCTATGCTTAGGGAGATTATCTTGGGTTTGGACAATAGGAAATCCAACCGCGATCTTCCATTTTTGGGGAGTCCCGTTATCCTACAGGTAAAAGACACCCTTCTTTTTTCCTTCTCTTTTTTTTTTCGTTTTTTTTTTTTTTTTTTTTTTTTTTTTTTTTTTTTTTTTTTTTTTTTTTTTTTTTTTGGTCGCGGGTGTCTAGTACCTGTTTTTTGGTAGGTTTGGCTTATGGAGCGGCTCCGATTGCTCGAGCCCCCAGTTCATGCACTTTCCTATCATGCCCGTACGATTTCGATGAGGACACGGCTATACATGGTGAACTTCACCCGGGTCTGCGATTATTGGAAGAACAAGCTGAAGAATGATGATGGCCCGCCGATCGGTGGGTCGTTCCGTGGTGGCACCTCAAGTCATCACTTTGGAGTGTCTTCTTTGGATCCTACTAGGTCCGTGCGTATTCCTGGATTGGAGTTTATGGTATGCATCTTCCCGGAGAGATTGATGAGGCAAGTCGGGTTGAAGCAGATGATCCCTAGGCTTGACAGATTCGTTCCAGACTGCTATGGCGCTTACTACGAGAGCCGAAGAGAGTGGGCTATGAAGTGGGCCCAAAGAAACATGTGGTTCTTGAACTTCTCCTCCAATGCCTTGTGGGTGTCGGACTCTTATCTGAGATGGAGAAAGGCTGCAACTTCGGAAGAACGCGAAAGAGGCGAGGAAGCGCGAGCCGGGTTGATTACAAGGTGCGCGAGGGAGAGAAAGAGAAGGAGAAGCATCTAACAGAAGGAGAAGAAGAAGCCGGGTTTCAAGTCAGTCATCCTTCAAAGAAATCGAAGACTACTCTGTCGCGAGAGATGGTGGTTGGCAAGAATGGAAGAGTCGGGCCTCGAGAAAGACCGTTGGTGATTAGGTCTGAAGTGGTGCAAGAGCGCCCGGCTCGAGGTCGTGACAAGAAATATGACAAGAATGACAAGGGCAAGGGAAAGATGGAGGAATAGCCCAAGTCTTATTATTACTATTAGATTATTATTATTATTGTTGTAATAAGAAAGGAGGGATTTTTAGAATCCTAGCCTAGTCTATTTTTATTATTTGCCGTATTATTATTATTAGAAATTGAATGAAATAAAAAGGTTAAGCGGTTATGAAACCGTTGTGATTTTCTTTAATTATTCTTGTCGAATTTCAAATGCAATGCAAATGTCCTTCTATTTACATTTTAAATATAATGGTGGGTTGAATCCCGTGAAGGATTGCCTACGTATTCACTTAAAAAAGCGAAATCAAACCCTTGCGCGTAGTTCGAGTAAATGTAAAAGAATAATTGTTCGAAGCAAGAGCTTGTAATGAACATAGAAAATAAGCATGAGCTTTTGCTTACTCGGGAGGTGCGAATTTAGTTTGTTTGATGATATGAGGATGACATGTTTGCCAAGATGCAAGAGCATAGTGACATTCAAATGGGCCAGGGGCCGTTTATTTAGCGCCACAAGAGTGACACGTAGGTTTACGCGAGGCGCGTTTTTGTTCCTATTCTAGGCATAGTATCGTTTCAGTTGGTCGAGATTTGTGGGGTTTGAGAACTCATTCCCATCTAGGTCTGTGATTCTAACCGCACCCCACAGGAGTATTGATTTGACTAGATATGGTCAAGCCCGATTAGGTTTGAATTTTCCCCTTGGGTCGACGGGTAAAAGAGCTCTGACCGATTTGAGAACTAAATCTCCTTCTTTAATGTTTCTTGGCCTAACCCTTTTGTTGAAAGCTCGTTTGATACGTGCTTGATATGTTTGGACATTATGTAAGGCACGTAGCCTACGTTCATCCAGGAGGATGAGTTCTTCGTATCTATCTTTCTTCCAATCGGCCTCCGGGATTTGACTTTCTAGTAGAATACGCAAGGATGGTATTTCTAGCTCGACTGGTTGTACGGCTTCCATGCCGTAAGTTAAATAGAAAGGAGTGGCCCCAGTGGGCGTCCTGACGGATGTTCGATACCCCCACAAAGCGAAGGGTATTTTGCTTGGCCAATCTCTATAATTGTCAGTCATTTTCTTGAGGATTGTGACGACATTTTTGTTAGCCGCTTCTACCGCGCCGTTAGTCTGTGGTCTATAGGGCGATGAGTGATGATGCTTGATCTTGTACTTGGCTAGCAATTGTTCGATTTCGGCTTGAAAGTGGGACCCATTATCGCTAATGATCTCATGTGGGCAACCATATCGACAGATCATGTTATTTTGTATGAATTTGGCTACATTTTTAGCCGTGAGAGCGGTGTAGGAAGCCGCTTCTACCCATTTGGTGAAGTAGTCAATTGCCACTAGGATGAAACAGTGACCTCCTGTTCCGGCTGGGGTTATCTTCCCAATTATGTCAATTCCCCATGCGGAGAATGGCCAAGGAGATGTCATCGTATAGAGCAACGAAGGAGGGACATGTTGTACATTCCCGAAGATTTGGCAATTGTGGCAATGTCTCACATATTTGATGCAATCGGATTCCATTGTGGTCCAATAGTACCCTAGACGTGTGATTTTCTTTGCCATCATAGGTCCACTCATATGAGGACCGCATTCTCCGTCGTGGACTTCTTCCATCACCTTTCGTGCCTGTGAATGATCAAGGCAACGTAGGACTACACCAAGGGGTGTTCTTTTGTATAATTCTCCTTGCATGAGAACGTATTGTGAAGACAGTAGGCGTATAGCTCGTTGTCCCCTCTTGTCCATATCCGGTGGATAGGTACCATTAAGCTTGAAGTTCAGGATTGCTTGGAACCAGGGTTCCTGTGCGATTTCTTCTTCATCGGTAATTTGATGGACGTAAGCCGGCTCCGACCGTCGTTCGATACACAAAGGCATTTCCATCATGTAATCTGGCATGTTTATCAAAGAGGCAAGTTTCGCAAGAGCGTCTGCAAATTGATTTTCTTCCCGAGGTAGGTGTAGGTAAGTTACGTGATCAAAGAATTGAGCGACTTGGTCTATCCTAGCCTGATAGGGTGCTAGGCTTTCACTTCGGATTTTCCAGGATCCCGTAACTTGGTTGATGATCAGTGATGAATCTCCATGCACTCGGAGGTTTTTGATGCCTAAGCTTACTGCCGCTTGTAGTCCAATTAGACAAGCCTCATACTCTGCGGCGTTGTTTGTCACCTCGAAGTCGAGTTTGACAGCAATCGGTGTATGCTCACCTTCAGGAGAAATGAGCAACACTCCTATCCCAAATCCTCTTAAGTTTGATGCTCCATCAAAGTATAGATCCCAAGAGTCTACATCTGTTTGAAGTATATCCTCGTCGGGAAATGACCAAGTATCTATGGTTTGTGCGTCGTTGATGGGATTTTCTGCGAAGAATTCGGCGACGGCGCGACCCTTTATTACTTTCAGTGGCACATATTTGAGGTCAAATTCCGAGAGCATCATGGTCCATCTTGCCAGGCGTCCGTTGAGGACGGGTTTCTCGAAGAGGTATTTGACTGGATCCATTTTGGAGAATATCTTGACGGAGTAGCTAAGCATGTAGTGACGTAGCTTCTTTGTTGCCCACACAAGAGCGAGGCATGTCTTTTCGAGTTGTGAGTATTTGCACTCGTATTCCAAGAACTTCTTACTTAGATAGTAAATAGCTCTTTCTTCACTTCCTACGGTTTGAGCTAGCATGGCTCCCATGGCGGTTTGATTTACCGTGAGATACAAACCAAGAGGTTGATCTTGTTGTGGTGGCATGAGCACTGGTGGTTTAGCCAATATCTCCTTGATTCGGTCGAATGCCTTTTGACAATCATCATCCCACATGGTGTGGTCTGTTTTCTTGAGTTTCTTGAAGATAGGCTCGCAAATCATCGTAAGTTTCGATATGAATCGACTTATGTATTGAACTTTTCCCAGGAATCCTCTGACTTCTTTTTCCGTTTGAGGTTGTGGCATTTCGATCAGAGCTTTGATTTTGGAAGGATCTATTTCTATGCCTCGTTGGCTAACGACGTATCCTAGGAGTTTGCCAGATGTTACCCCAAATGTGCATTTCTGAGGATTGAGTCTCATGTTGTACTTCCGTAGCCTTGCGAAGAACTTGCGAAGGTTCGCAATATGTCCCTCTCTTTCCTTGGATTTGACGATCATGTCATCTACATATACCTCAACTTCTTTGTGCATCATGTCATGTAGGAGTGTAGTTGCGGTGCGTTGGTATGTAGCTCCGGCGTTGATCAATCCGAACGGCATTACTGTATAGCAATAAGTTCCCCATTGGGTGACGAACGCGGTCTTATGCATGTCTTCCATGGCCATTTTGATTTGGTTATAACCCGCATATCCATCCATGAAGGATAGTAATGCGTGGTCTGCAGTATTGTCCACTAATATGTCGATGTGAGGCAGAGGAAAGTCATCTTTTGGGCTCGCTTTGTTAAGGTCCCTAAAGTCAACACAAACTCGGATTCTCCCATCCTTTTTGGGTACGGGTACTATGTTAGCTACCCAGTCAGAATACTCGGAAACTTTGATGAACCCGGCTTTGAATTGTTTGTCAACCTCTTCCTTAATCTTTAGAGCCCACTCTGTTCTCATTCGTCGGAGCTTCTGTTTCACAGGTTTGAAACCTGGCTTAATCGGAATCCTATGTTCGGCGATATCCCTGTCGATCCCTGGCATGTCTTTGTAGGACCAAGCGAAAACGTCTTTGAATTCATTTAGGAGGTCTATGAAGTCGGCCCGTTCGGTAGAGCTCAAGGTAGTCCCTATCCTAAGTTCTTTGGGTTCTAGTTCGGTTCCTACATTGATGGGTTCGGTGTCCTCAATTACTGGTCCCCCTTCCCCTTCCTGTAATATTTCTTTGGCTACGTAGGGAGGTATTTCGGTCAAGTCTGGGTCTTGGTCATTCTCAGTATCATCATAAACAGAATTGCACTCAAGATAACGCAAAGAGTAAGCAGAACCTGATTTATTCATATTAAGATTTGAGTAAAGTTGAAACAAAGAAGCCAACTGATCCATGGTCAGTGGCGGTAAAGGGACAGTAGTTGGGGCATTTCCCGAACTACTGTGACTACTTGATGCTAAGCTAGGAGAAACGAAGGGAGTGGGGATGACGACAGGAGTAGACTCTCTGATGACTCCTCTAGACTCTGACTCTGACTCCGACTCCGACTCTGATTCGAACTCGTCGTCTTCTGGTTCTTCTTTGAAGATCTCTCCTTCTCCAGTGGTGAGTTTGAAGAGTCTTCCTTGTTTGTTGGTCCATTTGATTGACTTTCTCCATCCTTTCTGCTGCTTTGTGCCGATTTCTGTGATTAATGCGGTGGGGTTGAAGCGATCGTCTTGAAGTATCGTAGTAATGATCTCATCCTGCGCGGCCCTAACAAATCGGTCCTCTCCAAATAGGAGGCTAACAGCTTGTTTGTCTAAGCAAGGTGCTTGACGGGTTTTGGTAGGAACGTTTCGGAGGGATGAAGTAGCAATCGTGAAAGATCTCGATTCCGGCTAACTTCCTCTCAAGGTAATGCCAAGGTTCGGGAAACCCATGAAAGAGCTCTGAACTTCCTTCTTGAACGAAGTATCCATTTAAGGTGGGGAGATATGGCCTCATTTGGACTCCTACATACTTGCGATTTTGGACTTGGGCAAGCATTTCGAGAACTTCTTCTGTAGTGGGTTTGTACCCTAGTCCAAGTGGTATTCTCGATGAGTTGCCTTTCTTGTATGGCGCGAAGGTGTTCTTCCGAATCGGGTTCAAAGGCATTCCAGGGAAGTATCCCTGATTTTTGAGTATGTGGTTGACCACCAAGTTAGAGTAGGGATTATAGTATAAGGGTGCCAACTCACTTTCTATGAAATTTACACTTTGGAAGCCCCCAAGTTCGTATATGGGATCTGTAAGGACTTGATTGTTTGATTGCTTCTCAATTATGGCCTTGATAGGCGACGAAGTGATCGTCACAACTTTGCCATTTAGTGGGATCTTGATCTTTTGATGAAGGGTGGATGTTACTGCTTTGGAAGCATGAATCCAAGGCCTTCCCAGAAGCATGTTGAATGAAGCTTCGATGTCCACTATTTGGAAGTTAACCTTTCGTTCGATTGGTCCCGTGGCTATGGTTAGGTTAGCAAGTCCTACCACCTTTCGTCGTGTACCGTCGTATGCACGTACACCCTGATTGGTAGGAGTCCACTCCGACTCTTTCATGCCTAGTTTGTATGTCGTTTTGAGGGGTATGACGTTGACCGCGGAGCCATCATCTACCAAAGTCATTGGCACATTCTTCTTTAGACAGATGACCGTGATGTATAGAGCAAGGTTGTGACTAGCGCCAAAAGGTGGCAGGTCTTCGTCTGAGAAAGTAATAGGATTACTTAGCTTCGGTGATTCTTGGAAGACCAAGTTGACTACATCTTCGGGAGTAGAGTTATGCGCTACATTCAATTTGGCCAAAGCTTGCAGTAAAGCTTGGCGATGCGGAAATGAGCTTGCCACTAGTTGCCAGACTGAAAGATCAGCCTTGGTTTTTTGTAATTGCTTGAGCAAATGATCAGTGGGGTCGTCTTCGTTGTCATTTGGTGTGATGACATTGGTTGGACCGTTTTGAGTGGTGCTTTGGTATGGACGACCCGAGCGAGTTAGGTGATCCACATCTTGGTCTTCGCTATTTTGGACTATTTCTTTGACTAAGGAGTTTTCGATGAGATACTCGTCCTCGTCGTCATCGGCCCACACCCCATTAACTGCAGCTAGTTCCTTCATCCTCATGATGTCACTTTCTAGTTGTATGATTTGATTGACTAGTTTGTCGACCACGGCGACTACTTCTTGCACAGTGGCATTTTGAGAGAAGATCAATGGTACGCGCTCTTTAGGTGTTGCATTGGGATTGCACAAGACTATTACCATGTTTTCTAGTTCCCACACTTGCCTATCTACACTCCTTGCCCATGCGATGAAGTCGGAGATTGCAGGGGAGATAGTGGAGTAAAGCTTTTCTTTCTCAATTGCATGAATTTCATTTTCGGTGGGAGAAATGAGATGTGAGCAATCTAAGGTAGATTCGTCACTTGTAATCACTAGAACTCCAAGAGGATTCTGAGTGTTGTTGGGCTTACCTCCTGGTGGAATTGGAAGCCGACCATCTTCAATCATATCTTGAAGCACATGTTTCAATTTGTAGCATTTTTCTGTGTCGTGCCCTTTGCCCCTATGGTATTCACAGTAGGAATTTTCATCCCAAAACTTGGACTTCCTTTCGGGTTCGGGAGTAGGTCCAATGGGTTGGAGTTTGCCTTGCTTCATTAGCCTTTTTAGAGCATTGGAGTATGTATCCCCAAGGTTTGTGAACTTCCTTGGTGGGCTAGTTTTCTTGGATGGCTCGAGAAGGTTAACTTCGTCGGTCTTGCTAGTAGAGCCGTATGAACGACTTGTGGACCCTTGGTATCCTCGACCTACCGTTTTGGACAAGAGTCCTTTGCGGATGTCATCTTCAATTCGTGTCCCTAACACGGTTAAGTCTTTGAAAGTCTTGATATTTTGATATCTCAAATGGTTGGCATATATGGGCTTGAGATTGTCCACAAACTTTTCCACAAGAGTAGCCTCATCCGGGCGTTCGACTAATTGAGTACTAGTCTTCCTCCACCTACTTAGAAAGTCGGTGAATCCTTCCTTGTCATTTTGGGTAAGAACCTCTAGAGTGCGCATATTGACTTGGATTTCGGCATTATCCGCGTATTGTTTCGAGAACTCGATGGCGGCGTCCTCCCAAGTAGCGACCTTTTTGTGATCTAAAGTGTAGAACCATTGCTTCGGGATGGTGTCGAGAGATGAAGGAAAGATCCTTAAGAACATCTCGGGTTTGATGCCTTTGATAGACATATAGTCCTTGAAGGCGCGGATGTGGTTCAAAGGGTTCTCATGTCCTTTAAACTTGGGGATATCCGTCATGCTAAAGTTAGTGGGCAATTTGGAATTGACGGCTTCATACTTACGATTGTTCTCCCTGTAAATGTCATCCCCCTTAAGGTACATCAATTGCTCCTCTAGGTATTGGAGTCTTTTCTCAGCTGCGGTTGTTCCTAGGACAGGATTCTCATCTTTAGATTCGTCATCGGAAAATTGTAGCACTCCACCTTTAGGGGGAGGTAGCTTTCCCTCTACATCAAAGATACGGCCTTCGATAAGCTCAAGGCGGTCATAGGTTTGTTCTTGAGTGATTTGCATTTGGGCTATCGCGGCTAGGATTCGATCATTACTTTCTTGAATTTGCTGGAGGTTCGTATCATCGCTTGACCCAGGCATCTTGGAAACTGGACAAGAGATCGGCGACGAATCAAAACACGATCGACCATTCTATCACACTTGCTAAAAGAGGAAAAGTCTTGACTCGTGAAGTGGGTGTGTGCCACTTGTGTTGAGTGAGTTTTGAAGAAAGAGAAGGTCTTTGAAAATGTGTGTCCTAGTCAACTGTAGTGTAGTTGTAGGAGTGGACTCGAAGTGAGGTTTGAAATGGGCTTGTGGCCCGAATTTTGACACGACAAACGGACAGAGTTTTGACCGGATTTTGTGCTAACTAAAGGCCCTATTTCGAAATTCTTGATTGAAATTGGGTTTTGATTTTTTGAAAATTCGTCATGATTTGTTTTGAAATAGTGATCACGTAAGGTTTACATATTTATACAAGCATTATAACGGGATGCTGAGTGCATTTAGAAGGGTTTTGGTTTAAAGGGTGGGTTGCCATACCGAACTATCAAACCCGAAGTCTGTGGAGAGGCTCGTGCCAAACAAGAGTAAGGCCGATTCCTAGTCCATTTCCTCAAGTAGTAAAGGCCCTTGATACAAACAAGAGTAAGCATCATGGTATGGATGACGTCAATCGCTATCCATCCTTAGGCCCAAATAAGAATTAGGACCGTTTAGACGGGACGATTGGTCGAATGGGTTGGGTTGGGCCTAGGAAGGCCGATTTAAACGGTCTAGGAAGACCGAGTTATGAAAACCGACAATTGTCTTGTACAAACTTATTCCCTAACCTTGTTCAAGTTTCACCCTTAGCTACACGTAAGTGTATATCCCATGAGTCGCCAAAGCGTGGACAGCGGGCCGCCCACGGGGGCGCTTGGTGAAGGGGCTCGAAAACAAGCGTTTGCATTTTGTAAGGAGTCGCCACCAATTTTTATGGGAAATTGGAACCGTTCGAATACCTCGTGTCATGTCAAGACACAAAGTAGTGACATGAACACTAAGCAATCGTTACCCTTAGCATTCTATGTCTAGAATGACTCTCGTGGATGCCAATGAACACGGGTGCTCACGGAGATCTGGAGTAAGGGGTGAGGGTACGTATTAGGAAGCTCTTTTGATCGAACACCTAATCCCGCCCGCCTCGATAGCGGCCTCTACTAATGATTAGGGAAGTTATTCGTACTCGATATATCGTTGATTGTATGCATGCAATGCAACATCCAAGTTTTAATCCTAGCATGTGAGAGTTAATACTAAGTCGGTGAAACACGTAATTAGCAAACAATTGGGTCGAAGTTGGAATTTAATGTTGATTTACACGTGAAACATACAAATGATAAATGGAAAACAATAATAATAAATATAAATTACAATAGTTACATTGGATTAGGCGATTTATGTCGACAATACCTTTAAAACAGATAATTTGAGAAAAAGAAATAAGAATAAAACACGACGGATCAGAAGGTGATAATACGATTATTAGTTGATTAATACGCTTACTAAATAACTATGTCAAGGCAGAAAAGGAGTTCAGAGACAGAATTCACCCTGGAACAGGCGCAGCAGGAACTGCGCCCTTTGGAAGAGGCGCAGCAGTTGCTGCGTCTGTTCCAAGGGTGAGTTCAGGCGTTTTAAGCGCAAACCGTTAATGTTAATTGGTAAATTTTAAGGATTGATTATGATTTTAGACTCGGATGAAAGTTATTAGCAGATTATTTACATATGATTGAGGTCATAAAACAGTAAGACATGGACGAGACGGAAATAAACGGATTAATTATGTGAAGGGTCGATGTTAATGAATGATTAATTAAACTAACTAAACGAATTATTAACTAAACATGATGAATTAAAGACGGATTAATGACTAAACAGGTGAAAATATACCAACGATGAATCCCAGAAACTCAACATGAACGAATTGAATCCCTAAAACTCGAATTGAATTTTAATGACGAAAAACCCGCAAATATTGATTATTTGGGATTTGAGTCGGATTTATGACGATTTAAACATGTTAAAGATGATGGTTAATATGCATATGAATTATCAAACTATCATGATGAACGAATTAACAGACGAACAAAACAAAAGAAATAAATTTGATACGAATTGCAGAGGACGGAGGAAGAAGAAAAGAAGCAGGAACTGCGGCAGCCTCACGAAGCGCGCGCAGTGCCGCGCTCCTTCGAAGAGGCGCAGCGGTTGCTGCGTCTTTTCTCGACGTCGTCATCTCTGGAAATCCGCAAAAAAAGGTTTTAAAGACGGTTTTAGAAATCGATTTTAATGAGGTACTTTCGACATAAACCTTACAATTGTTGATACAATAATTAAAATACAATAAATAAAAGAGAGATTAATACACCCTCAGACTTACATGTTGACGGAACGAGATGAACTAAGAAGATCGATTAGTGAATGCTCGACGCGAATGCAAGGAAAGAGTGCCCTCGAAAGAGGAAAACGATTTAACACGTTGATTAATTAGATTGATTGAGTGTAGTGGTCAAATTGGTCGGTCATGCAACGGAAAGGTGGTACCGGAAGGATCCGAGCTTACGTGGTCGAATGTTCAAGCACGTAGGCGCCAATTAGTAAGAACGAAGTCTAGAATGCAAAGGGAGAAGAGAAGGGCGGACACTCGCGTGAGAAATATGAGGAACGAAAGCTCCTATTTATACTAATCACGTGAAGGAATAGGGTTTCGGAGACTCTTTGGAAGTAAATCTCGGAAAGATATAAAAAAGATACGTAAATCATGCAAAGAAGGGCCTGGGAAAAGGCGCGGCAGACCACTGCGTCTCTTGGAAGTGGGCGCAAAGACTGCGTCTATTCCGGAGGTTTCCTCCGCTTAAGAAAGATTTCCGTGTTTAAGTTATGGTAGGACGGAATTAATTCGATTATCTTTAATATCTTATGTAAATATTACGGGATATTATTTGCCAAAATATAAAATTTGAGAAATATGGAATAGAAATATCAGGAACATTCGAACATTCGACTCGGGATTTAACACTATCGAGAAAATGGAGACGGTTTTTGACCGGACTCGAATGTACTCTAATTACTTGCCAAAACGACCGTATCGGGACGTAGATGACATTTAAGAGGTTGACATTAATATTTGAGCAATCACTTGACGATAATCTTACGAACTGTCACTAATCGTTCCGTGAACCAAACATGCGGCCCAATCTTCACCGGGTGGTTTGCGAGGGGTGCAGAAACGAGGTGTCTACAGAAAGTGGCGCTGGCCAAGACCGAGGTTGTGAGTGCCGTGTGCTTTTGATTGCCCCCAACCGGTGCTGCCAAGCTTGGTTGAATCGGCGGGCCGTTTGGCAAGTAGATACCAAGGGGCGTGTTGAAGAAGATACGTCGATTGGCATTCTGTCAAGGAGCGTGTTGAAGAAGTTTTGTAAATTTTTGTCGATTGACATTCCATGGCTGCATGCTTGACATGTGTCTCGTTGTTGATTGGTTGACGCTTCATGGGCTTTGCCCTGATTGGTCGGATTGAGTGGGCTTTGCCCTATAAATAGGAGAGTTAGCCCCTGAATTTGGCCTTCCAAATTCATTCTCTCAAAAATTTTCTTCTTCTCGCTTAGTTTTCTTTGTGAAACTTCTCTCTATTCTTGAGCGTTACTCGGCGTAACACTCTTCCCAAGGTAAACAAACAAATTTTTCAACTTTTAATTGTTTAAGTTTCTTTGTTGTGAACATGTCTTCTCAACGATCCGGACCTAGTAATCTGCGCAGGGGTTCCCGTCGCGTCTTGATGAAGAGGAGGCACTAGCCGCCGTTCCGATAAGGTCTGGGGGCCCTAGGTCTCCTTCTCCTGAAGTTGATCCAAAAGTTCAGGAGGATTGGGAGGATGATGATGATGTTGATGATGACGGTGATGATGAGGAAAGGGCTCATCCCGATGACGACGAGGCCGACGTCCTGGATCACGGCGACGCTGTAAGGTCGGCCACGACCGTGCTTGGACCCACAAATTTGCCGATTGTTCGGTCCGACTTCTTCGAACATCATTTCTCCTTCGGCGGGGAGTATAAGATTGTTATTCCTAGAGAGGGTCAGGCCGTCTGTTGCCCTCCTCCTCCCGGTTTGTATCGGCGTATACATCGGACACCGGAGTATGGGCTCGGTTTCCTCGAATGAATACGTTATGGCCATAATTAAAGCCATGAACGTCGCCGTGGCCCAACTGCACCCGTTGGCCATTAGGACTATAGTCGGCTTTGTGTGGCTCTGCCTTTTCAAGGGGGAGGTCCCAACGGTTAACTTATTCCGCCGGCTTCATCACCTTCGGCCGTCAGCCCCTGGTCGCGTTGGGTGGTACGGGCGTGCGAGACGGAGCGGGTTACGTCTCCGTTGATAAGCTTTCTTCTGCAAGAATTTGGAAGGCGCGGTGGGTGTACGTTGAGGTTAGAAGGATTATCCCTTTGCCGGTCCTTCCAAAGACACCGCGTCAATTTGCGGTGCGAGAGTAAGGGGAGCATGACAAATGGGTCTCCGGAGTAAGCTTAAGATGGACGCCAGCAGGGTCCCTCTTAATGTGGATGAGAATCGGGAGATGAGGAAATTTGTTTGAGGTGAGAAGAATGGGGTCGAAGGGATGGATGCCCCGACGCAGATCATTCTTCAGGATGAGCTGCTCTGCCACGTCGGCCTCATACCGGCCCTCGAACGGGGTGAGTGGGGTCGGTGTGAGGCCCATCTCTGCTTTTAATGTTTCTGTTTTTTGAACTTTGATTTATTTCTTCTACTTAACCCTTGCTTCGTTTCCTTTGCAGACCGTTTTGGCCCGGATCTGTCTGAAGATATCCTTAGGAGAATGGGACTTGATAAGGACAAGCAAGTTGTTGATTCGCATCCTAAGGCCCAGACCCGTGATCGCAGACCGGCGCCAAATGATCTCATGGATCAGCAGCTGAAGGGCTTAGATACGACGGCGGCCCAGACGAAGGTTGCTGGTAACATACCGCGCCGAACGCGAAAGACAAAGCCTTCGGCGGCGACGGCGTCGACATCAGTTCCACCTCCACTCCTTTCAGTCCAAAAGGAGACGGTGGAGATCGTTGATATTACCGAGGAGGAGGTCACCTTGGCAGTGGAGTCTCCTCTCTTCCGCAAGAGAAAAGAGAGACTACCACCGCCACTTGCTTTGTTGCTTGCATTGCTACTCTCGCTACCGAGCGAAAGCAAAGAAATGGGTCCTCCGACCAAGAAGGCCAAGCCTGGTACAGATCTATCCTGTGGCTCAGACTTAGCAGGTTCATTAGGCGTTCCGATGACGAGCTCTGGTATGTCCATGAATGTTGACATGGATGCTTTGACTGAATTTTTTGTAGATCAACCGCCGCCGCCTACCGGACACACTTTTGAACGGCGTGCTGAGAAGCGAACTGCGCAGGCAGGTGGTAAAGATGCCACCGTCGTCTCCTCCTTCCCGAAGCCTACCCCCGCCTAGATTAGGTCGGAGGGCCCGAGTTTGTCCGGGATCTTTGTCGAAGTGGGCCGAGGTGGCCGGTGCTCTTATTGTGGAGCAAGAAAAGGCAATGGCTGAAACTGCCCCACAGCTCGAGCGGCTCAGGCTTGAACTCGCTGCTGCGGAGAAGGAAGCTGAGAGAGCCAAGGCTGAGGCTGAAAAGGCGGTCCGTGCTGAGAGAAAACTTAGGGAGGACGCTGAAAAGGCGAGTCCTTCTTTGAGAGAGCCATGTTTGAGGGCCAGGGCCAAGCCGCTAAGCTGCTGGAGGAGCGTAATAAGCTTCAGGCCGTCGCCGACTTCAATGCTAAGAAGAGGGAGGAATGGAGGTCCATGTTTAAGGCCCAGGGGAAGGCGCTTCAGGATAAGCAGGCTATCATCGCCCAGAGGGAGTTGGACATTGAGACGCTCCAAAGCAAGATTCTTCCTAACATGTGCGCCCAATCAGGGACTGGCCGAAGAAGCCGCCGAGGGAAGTGATAGGGGAGCTCTTTCTTGATGGCTCCTTTCCGTGGCAAAAATTTGACGAGCTGCTTGATGACAAGCTTGAAGCTAAGGAGAAGGCCGCGGAGGCGAAGGCCGCAGAGGAGGCAAGGGTGAAGAAGGAGGAAGAGGAGGCCGCGGAGAAGGCGGCCCTTGCCGAGAAGGCTAAGGCGGCCAAGGAGGAAGCTGAGAGAATGAGGGCAGCTGAGGCTGCTGAGGCTGCCAAGACAGCTTCTGGGCCGCCTATCAAAGATGATGCTGCTGACGTCGCCGATGACGGGCAGCAACAGGCATAGGGAGACGGGCGGTCGTCACCAGGTTCACCCGGCATCTCGGATAGCTTCAGCTATTCGGGGGCCAATTATTAAGCCTTTCCTCCCTGCCATCTTTTGGCGCTTCAAATGATATGTTTGTAACCTTTTGTTCTTCTTTTCCATGTTTTTTGTAAAACTTTGGTAGGTTGTGTTTTGGCTTATCCCTATGGGGACGGCTGTCGTCTGTATTCTCATTACTTGTAATCATTTTCAATAAAGCTTGTTTACTGGCCCCCGGCTTGGCCGGGGCTTTGATCACAATCCTTCACTTGTCTTCTTACGTTATTAATTGAGCGCTTTTTTCGTTTTTACCTTCGGCCTGGCCGAGGCAGTTAGAATGCGTATCTCAACTGTGTTTAACTTTTTTTTAAACATGTTGGCATGTTGGTCGCTTCCTCTTTCACTCTCGGTCTGGCCGAGCGTCCGATTGCGCTTCCCAATCGCGCATTTGTGAACATGTTAGCGTATCGACCGTTGTGTCCTCTGCCAGGCCTTCGGTTGGCCGAGGCGGCTAGAGGTTACGGCTCGCTGACAATCGTATTTGTAGACATATTGATCGCTTCCTCCGCCAGGCCTTCGGTTGGCGAGGCGGCTAAGTGCGTCTCAACCGTACTTATACGTTCCTAAGGCATGTTGGTCGCTTTCGAGTATCAAGCTGCGTTGGTAGTGACCGCCGTGACGTCTACTTCTTGGGGTGACTACCGGCTTGGGCGTGGCGTCTACCTCGATATGACTACGGAGGGGATAAACACTTTGATGGAAAACTTGGATGATTTTTCAATAGATATAAACACGCGTTGGGGTGCCAACAACAGTTTTTGGGCACCTCCGCCGCTATACAAAGTATTTCCTGAGGTTGTCAGTGTTCCAATGGCTCATCAAAGGCACACCCTCCATATCATCGGCCCGGTATGTACCCGGCCTCATTTCTTCAACCACTTTGTAAGGACCCTCCCAGTTGGCCGTCAATTTACCATGAATGTTCCCTTTGTTGGTGGCGGCCGACTTTCTTAGGACTAGATCCCCTACTTTTAAGTCCCTTTTGTGGACTCTCCGGTTGTAAGCTCTTCTCATTCGGTTTTGGTATCTTGCCAAGTTGAGGCGTCTTTGTATCTCGGCTTTCTTCGACCAGGTCAGGGAGGTTCTCGGACCTTCCTCATTTTCAACCGGGTTAAAGGTGGCCGTTCTGAATGTCGGCACCGCTTCAATTAGCGGGGCGCCGGACCCGTAGACTAAGTGGAATGGATGCCCGTTGCTTCTTTCTCGCGGTCCGGAGGGACCACAGAGGCCGGGTAGTTCATCGGCCCATCTTCCCTTTAGGTCTTCAACTTTCTTCTTCAAACCGTTGAGGATTGTTTTATTGTCGCCTCCGCCCCACTTTGTCGGTTGCTCTGTGGGTGGCGAGACGGAGGAGTATGCAAATTTGATACCAAGTTCCTCCAACCAGTTCATTATTGTGTCACTCCAAAACTCTCGGCCGTGGTCAAATACCATGACTTGGGGTAACCCAAAACGAGTTATGACATTTTCCCAGATTACCTTTCTTACGGCCGCCGTGGTCTTGGCAGGTACCGCTACAGCTTCAACCCATTTGGTGAAGTAGTCAACGGCGACAATCAAGTACTTTCTTCCTCCGGATGCCGTTGGAAATGGCCCTAGTAGATCCATCCCCACTGTGCAAAAGGAAGGGGACTAATCACAGCTGCAGTCTCGGGAAGGTGCATGTATCAGGAGCATGCATTTGTGAGTTGTTGCACTTTTTGGTTTTGGCTCTGGAATCCTCAAGCATGGTGGGCGAGAAGTAGCCGGCTCGGAGAGCTTTGTGGGCTAGTGTTCTTGCCCCCATGTGATGACCCCTGATGCCTTCGTGAATTTTCACAAGATATTAGCTCGCGGGTCGGGCCGACACATTTCAAGAGTGGCCTTATCACGGACCTCTTGTATAATTCTCCTTCAAACACCAAGTACCTTGCTGCGATCCTCTTTATCTTTCGTGAGAGGCTGCGGTCCTTTGGTAACTCATTCATCGTTTGTACTTCATTATCGGAGTCATCCACGTTGTCTCGGCCTCTATGTCGCCCACCATGCCGACGGTCTCGGTAATGCTTTTGGCATTCCGATGTCCACCAAAGACGGTTCGTGACATTCTTGATGGTTGAAGCGGCAAGTTTTGAGAGAGCGTCGGCTCGGTTGTTCTCGGACACTGGGAATGCATTGTATCTCGGAAAGATTTCAATTTTGAAGTGTCGCTTTTACCCTTTCAGGTATCTTACCATCCGTCGTCTCGAGTCTCGTACTCTCCTCTCGATTTGATTAGCCACAAAAAGCGAATCTGTTTTCAAAATGATGTGCTCCGCCCCGGCAGCTCTAGCTAGCTCGACTCCGATTATCACCGCCTCGTATTCGGATTCGTTGTTTGAGGCCGAGAAGGTAAATTTCAAGGCGTGCTCGAACTCATCCCGTTTGGCTGATGATAAGTATGCAGCTCTGAGCTGTTTGCCGTAGAGGACCCGTCGGTATATACTTCCCATACTCAGGGTTTTGCTCTTCTTGATATGTGCACTCGGCCAGAAATCTGCAAGTGTCTGTCCCTTTATCGAGGGCCTCGGCTTGTATTGAATGCCGACGCCGGATAGCTCTCTTGCCCATTTGATGAGCCTGCGGATTGCTCAAATTTTTCCAATGGTTGGTCGGTTAAGACCGTCACGGGATGTGCGTCGAAGTAAGGTTTCGATTTCCTTGCGGCAGGGACGACAAAAAAGGCTTTTTCAATCGGCGGGTAATTTCTTTCGGCGGGCAACAATGTATGGTGACAAAGTAGATTGGGTGTTCTTTGTTTGTCTTCTTCTCGATGATCACACGATCGGCCGTGGCCGAGGTAATCGCTATGTACTGGATATAGCGTCTCCCTTAGCATCGGCCTGGACAGGGGTTGGGAGAGTTTGAAGATGAGCTTTGATTGCACGAAAGCGTGCTCTGTTCTCCCAGTGAAGTCCTTATTTCCCTTCAACACTTTGAAGAATGGGGTGCTCTTGTCGGTTGACCGAGAGATAAAACGGGCTAGAGCCGCCATCCTCCCGGTCAACATCATAACCTCTTTTCGATTCCTCGGCTCCGGCAGGTCCAGGATTGCTTGGACTTTTCTCGGATTGGCATCAATTCCCCGGCGCTGACAAGCACGCCGAGGAACTTACCCGACCAGGACACCGAAGTTGCATTTCATTGGGTTAAGTTTCATCTTGTATTTCCTCGGTGAACAAAATGTCTCGTGTAAATCGGCTAAGTGCTCATTTGTCGGACTTGCTTTTTACAATAGCATCGTCGACGTAAGCCTCAATGTTTCGCCCTTTTTTATTTTGGAACACTTTGTCCACCAGTCTTGTGTAAGTTGTGCAGGCGTTCTTCAAACCGAACGGCATCATTTTATACATGTATGTGCCGTTACCGGTGATGAATGCGCATTTAGGCATGTCTTCTTTGGCCATGAATACCGATGATACCCACGAGAAGGCGTCCGGCAGGCTCAAGATAGTGTAACTGCCGTGGCGTCGATTAAACTATCTATTCGAGGCAAGGGATAGCAATCTTTGGGACACGCTTTATTAAGATTGGTAAAATCTACACACATCCTCCACGCCCCCGATGATTTCTTCACCATTACAACATTAGCTAACCACTCGGGATAAGTACAAGGCATGATAAAGCCCGCCGCTAGTAATTTATCTACCTCGGCTTTGATGGCCTCATCTTTCTCGGCAGAGGAGTTCCTTATCTTACGCTTGACGGGCGGCGGTGGAGAGTACGTTCACTTGTGAACAATTACCTCCCGCTCACGCCTGGCATCTCGGCTCTTGAAGCGAAGACGTCTTTGTTCTTCCTCGGTAGGTCTAGGAGAGCGGCCCTGAATTTTGGCTCCAGGTTGACACCAAGCGATTCACGGTAGGCCCGGGTCAATTTCCACTTCTTCGGTCTCCGCTCCTTCGACCATGTCGACAGTGGCATCCATGAGGTCGCCCTCCTGTTGTAAGGATGGACTTTTCCTTCTTCTCGACTTATTCGCCACTTTGAGGGATTGCATGTTGCACCCCTCGGCGGATATCGGACGTTGACTACTTCGTCTTTTCGTCCTTTGAGACGAGCTTATGCGCTTCCCCGATCCGAGACATACATCGGTGTCGGGGCCGGATGGACATTCTTCGCATCGGCCTCGCTCGAGTGACTCGGCCTATGAGGACGTTGTAGGCGGATGAGCCATCAATGACCACGAACTCAGATAGGACGTTCTTAGCCGCATTCCCCTCGCCGAACATCACCGGTAGTTTGATTGACCCCGGGGGTACCAGGCGGCCCCGGAAAAAGCGTACAATGGATTGGTGCGGGGGCTCAAGTCCTCAATCTTGAGACCGAGATTGAAAGCACTCCGAACATAATGTTCGTGTAGGCGCTGTGTCAATCGGGCACCTCTTGACCAGGTGGTTGGCTATGTCCAAGTGGACTACAAGTGGGTCATTTGTGCGGGCGATGACTCCCTCGTAGTCCTTCTTCCCAATAGTCATATCGGAGATGTTGGAAGCGGGGATCGCTGTTTTGGGCACAAAGTTGATGGCCTCGATATAGCTCGTTCAGTGCCGTTTGTGCCCGTGAGCGGACCCACCGTTCTCGTTGCCCCCGATGACAACATGGATTACTCTAATCCGTTCAAAGACGGATTTTTTATTTGAGCCGCCGGTATTAGTCTTTTGGCCTCCGGCAACATATTTGTTGAGGCTCCCCTTCCGGATCAGCTCTTCAATGGAATTCTTTGATCTGCGGCGGTTGTCGATTAAGTGCCGGTGTGGCCGTGTAGTACTCACGATGATCGGCTCGTGTCACCGTCCCCTCGCCCCCGGGAGGCCTTTCCCTTCTCGACCCTAGTTCTTGCTCGGGAGAAGACCTCGGCGGCGAGATACGACCGGGGGTGTGACCATTGTACCGCTTTTGGTAGTACGGTCCCGAACTCCCCCCGGCGCCCGCCGAGTTCTGTTTCCTGGCGGACTTGTCAGACCGTGACCTATTATTGTCACGGCGTCCTTCATCCGGGTTGTCCTCCCGGCGGCTCTTTCTCTCTGAGTGCCCGGCCTCGCTGGGGCCTACCCAGGTTTTGTGATAGTCCTCCATCTTTATGGCTTAGTCGGCCATCTTCCTGGCGGAGTCTAGGTTCAGGCCTCCGCACTTGATGAGCTCGTTTTTTAAGTCTCCTCTCGGGAGGCCTTTCATCAGTGCGAAGGCTTGAGTTCATTTGTTCGGCTCACGAATCTGCTGAACCTTGGCGTCGAACCTCTTCACATAACTTCGGAGAGACTCGCCTCCCTCCTGTTTGATAGTCAGGAGATCCGATGTCTCGACGGCCCTTCTCTTATTGCAAGAATATTGGGCCAAAAATATGTCCCTTAGGTCGCCATAACAGTATATCGACCCATTGGGCAGCCCCTTGTACCAACTTTGTGCCATCCCATGCAGGGTCGTTGGGAAGACTCGGCACCAAACCTCATCAGGCTGCTCCCATACCGACATGTAAGACTCGAAAGCCTCGGCATGGTCGGTTGGGTCGCTTTCTCCTTTGTATGATATGGGCGGCAACTTTAGCTTAGTCGGCACTTTAGCTTAGTCGGCACCGGGACCTCTAGGACATAGGGGTTGAGGGGCTGTCTGACCACGTGTCGAATGACACGCGGCGATCGGCTCCTCGCATCCTTAGTCCGGCTCCTCTCCCCGTGGTGGGAAGGGCTTCTTCTCTGACTCGGTGAGTCGGGCTTCTTCTCCGACTCGGTGAGTCGGACTTCTTCTCCGACTCGGTGAGTCGGACTTCTTTCACTCCTCCTGGGCGGGCCTCGTCGGTCTTTGCGGCGACACTTTGTCCTCCCGCGAGTGCGGGAAGGACTCAGGTCTACCACTTGCACTCTGGGCTCCCCCGGCGTCTTGACATGGTCAGCTTCCTCCAATGCTTCGTTCAAGTTTCTCGGAGTCACTTTTTGGACCCTAATCTCCTGTGGGGGTGCCGCCGCTCTTGTCGTTGTGACAGTGTGAGTCGGCGTGCTACCCATTAGGTCCAGGAGTAGCTTTAGTTTAGCTGCATCAACCACATGTCCCATGACAGTGACTTGGTCGGTGGGCAGCGGTGTATCTTGTTCTGTTGGCATCCCGCACGTCGTATCGGTGATATACGGGGTGGGATGCCCGATTTGAAGTTGTGGAATGTGTCATCTTGGAAGAATTCGGTTTCACACGCACCATCATCTCGGGTTGTTTCGACATCTTCTTAGCTCGGCGAATGGGTTTTGTTTTTTTGTTTTTTGTAAGGGATTTGACTAGCTTCTAGTATCGGCTCCCCAAAACGGCGCCAATTGTTCCGGGTGTAATTCCAGAGCAGTGTTGTTTACCACGCAAGCTTGGTGAATGGATGTCCTTCCTTGCCTTGACTCTTCCTCTCGGTCTCTCCTGAAACGATGAACAAACTGAGGGCTCGACTTTGCACCGAGCGTACTCACTCCGACGCTCAAGTCAGTGAACTTAAAGGGATTAAGTTGTATGTTACTTGACAAAGTATATTGTAGAGAGATAAGAGAGATTATACCAGATGAATAGTGAGTTTTAGGTTAGATTGTGGATCATTTCCTCAATGAGGGTTGAGGAGTATTTATAAACTTTCACCTTTTGTCACGTAGTGGCCAAGTGGCTAGCAGGTGGAAAGACTGATCTACCCTCGGCCGAGGGACCCATGGCAGGCCGGCGGGCCCCGTTGACTTCATGCCGAGGGGTCTTGGATATGAGTACGCGGATATGTGCCCCGGGCTGCTAGTTGTCCCAGTAGCCGAGACCCAAGAGACAGCCGACAAGGCTGCGTAGGGTTAATTTGTCTAAGTCGTTGACTTGCTGTGGATATCTTTGACCTTGCTCAATATGTTGACTCGGTCAGCGGGTGAAGAATATGCCCCATCACTCTTTTCAATAGTGTCTTTTATAGTAAAATATAGGATTTTATAAAGAAAAGATTTAAATTGAGATGGATGATTCGATTGACGCGTGTTTAGTATTTGTGTGATCGAGACTCCCCATTTGTCGGTAGTATGGAGCATATACTATTCTCAACAAGAGGATGGAAAGAGACATCCGCGGAATTAGTAGTAGAGGCATACAACATGACGATTAATTTGGAGAACATTAAGGGGGCGTTTGGTTCATTAGCATGGAATGGAATGGATTGGAATATGAATCCATAATGGTATGGGGTTCTAAATCCATTCCTTCATAAACTTGTTTGGTTCATCTTAAAATTGTACAAGAGTGGAATGGAGTTTGATACCAAGGGTAGAAGTTGGGTATGAGATTCTAGGGGGTTGGAATGGAGTTAGAATCCATTGGGTATCTAACTCCATTCCAAAATACTCCAACCAAACATTGGAATGGAGCAAATCCATTCCAATCCATTCCAAGAGAGCCAACCAAACACCCCCTAAAGGAGTTGGACGAGTGTAGCATGTTGTGCAGTTTTTTGTTTAATTTGGATAAAAGGTAAAAAAAAAAACCTAAACTTTGATGGCCGAAGCCGCGAATTATGATCCCCCCTACTACTAAGAGAATAAAAATTCTCTTAGTTTTCCCGCCTAAAGAAACTTCTTAATTGGGCCTATTTTTCTGAATACTACTAACACAACAAGATTTGATGGATTATAAATTGTGGACCTTATACGTAGCCCACTTTTTCTATCTTATCTATCAAAGTAAAAGTTATTAATAGCCCATAATTTTGGACTCTACATGTTATATTATAAGCTAGATGAGTGAACTTGATTTCGTATAAATTTAAATTTATATTATATTTATATGTTACCTCTTTTGTAAGAAATCATCATTATTTATTATGTAAATTTTTGTTTTAGTAATATGGACTATTTTTTTAAAGATGTAAAAACACTTATGTATTTTCTATTAGAAATAAAAAAGTAAAAACATTATTTTAATAATTCGTAAATTGTCTTTTTCGATGCGAGGAATAGTTTTCACTGCTTTTCGTTTAAAGGTCAATACGCTTTTTAATAAAATTATACAACTAACTTAATAATTGTACTATTAATGTCATAAATTAGTTGCATGTAACGGTATAAAATTATTGTGTTATTTTTAATAGTAAAAAAATAACTTAACTTAAAATGTCTTCTTATGGTAGTAAACTTTTTTTTCAACCTCTTATTAATATTATATTTAGTAGATTATAACATTAAATTAAAAGTATACTTCATTTATGCAAATAATTTAATTGATAATATCTCTTTATAAAATAAATCTAAAAAGTACCGTGCTATAGCACGGGAACTACACTAGTATATGAATTAAGCGCGAAATGGTCTTGCATAAAAGTTTAGGATATTTTTACTAAAAATAAGATTTAAGAGTAACTTTTAATCGTTATGGTAAAAATAAATGTTAAATAATAATATATGTTATAAATTATAATCAATCAGTGAGGATTTGCATAGTCTTGCATATTTTCGAGTACATGTGCAAGATCATGAAACAACGATTTATATTGTTTTGATGTTAACAATTATTCAATTAACACGCTATTTCATTACGATTGGTAAATAATAATCTTCTAAATTTCGGGTTATGCATACGACATGTTCACTATTTTATTATCGGTACCAATCGTTGGTTGGCGCAGTGGTAGCATGGGGCTGCGCTTGGTAGGGAGGTCTGCGGATCGATCCCCCACAACTGCGATTGGGAGGGGTTTAAATACCGTAATCCTTGAACACGCCCCGAAATCCGGATTAGTCGGCCCAATGTGGTTCGAATTACCGGATGGTTTAGACCAAAAAAAAAACTATTTTATTATCGGTTTTCCTAAAATAAGTTATGCTTGTCAAATTCTCTATATACCGTGTGGGAATTAGAAAGTTCAAATATTTTACCTCCAAAATACATTCCTCTAAATAAGTAAACAAATGAGATTTGATTTTTTTTCATTAAACTTTTATGTATTTGCTATATATCCACACTAGTTTACTATATCCCACACACTTTTCCCCTAATATGTCATAACTACCCTTCGTCTAAAAAAAATTGAAAAGAGTTCTCCCTCCCTTCTCTCCCTTAAAACTTAATCAATTCGTTAATAGTTGGTAATTATGCATTGAAATTCACAATTATCACATGTAATTTTACCATTTTATCAACAATTATATTAATATCGTCTTTTTTAATCCATTTAATTGATCCTTTTTCAATTGAAAAGAGAATTTTTGCAATTAGGGTTTGGAATGATGTTAATTACAATTAAAGTTGGATTGTTCAGAGGTGGTTTTGTCACAATATTAGTACAACTAACTAACTAAATCTAGTTATCGTTCAATTTTTTTTATGACAAGATTAAGTGAATTGGTTGATTGGGAGGACGCAGACATTGGGCGTTTTCTTATTTATTTGGTTTTTGATTTTTCTCTTGGTGAGGATGAGAAATGGGAGGGATAAACTCGGAATAAGACGAAAAAATGTGCGGGATTAAGTACAATTGTGTGCGGAATTTAGCAACTCCCAACTTTTATCCTTTCATTAACATCTAATCTCTTTGTGAAACTTTTTTTTAATCAAACTCTAAACTATAATCTTTTAATTAAAATATAATAAATTGGTATAAACACATAAGTTACAAATTGCTAAATTTTTCTTTCGGTGCTATTATTAGAGAATCATTTACGCAATTGCTAAATCTCGCACGCTAGTTTGCTAAATCCCTCACATATTACCTTATTATTCCATAATTGCCCTTAATCTTAAAAAAATTTAAAAAGGCTGAATTAATTAGACTTATCTCCCTTCTCTCTCTAAACCTAACTAATCCTTTGATTGTTCGACAATTATGGATTGTAATTCGCGCATATCACTTGTAATTTCGCTCTTTTATCAACGATTTTATTAAGACCCGATTTTTAGTCGATTTAATTAATGTTTTTTTATTAAAAAAAAGGATTTACAATTAGGTTTGGATTGAGTTGGGTTGTTGTAGGGGGGGGGGGGGGGGGGAGTAGGGTGATCGGAGATAGCGGCGTTGAGTTGACGGAGGGGGCGGCGTCGGACGGTTGATGCAAAATGAGTGTGGCGCATGGAGAGGGTTGTGGAGGGATAATTGGAGCAGGGTCGCACGGAGGGGTCGTCGGCACCAGGATGAGGGTGTGGAGGGATAGTCTACTGGGATGGTGGTGGACCGGCCGGTGGGGAAGGGTTGTCGGGGACTTGAATTTGGTGTGTTGTAGGTTTCCTCTTTTTTTCTTTTTGGGAGTTTTTAATTCTTTTTTTTCTCTCTCTTGTTTGGTGAAGGTGACAAATGGGAGGGGTACATCCAGAATAAGGGGGAAAAAAGTACGAAATTGAGTAAAATGTTGTGCAAAATTTAGCACGTCCCATCATTTAATGCACACTTCACTATGATAGCTGAGGCTCAATCATCAATCTTATATTCTAACAAATTTAATCTATAAATAATGTACTAAAAAGTAAAAATCTATATGTATTGCGTGATAGATTAACATCTCAACCAAAACCTTAAGATGATGGTTGAAGTCCAACTATTATATTTATTCCTATTATGTCCCTCACTCGAGTCTCCATTGCGCTCGAAGAGTGGTTAGTGGAGGCTGTCAGGATTTGGACCTGTGACCTTCGGTCACACTGGCTCTGATACCATGATAGATTAACCATCTCAACCAAAACTTTAATGTGATAGTTGAGGTTCAACTATTATATTTATTCTTATTATTACACATACATTGTACATATCTAAATTAATATGCTATTAGAACATGTTAGGGGTCGTTTGGTTGCCACTTAGAAAACATAGGCATTGGAAAATCCCATGATTTTGAAAAATATGGGTTGTTTGGTTGCCATAAATTTTACAAAATGTAGGAATTAGAACTTCCCAGGAACTTTCAATGCCTACATGATGTGGGAAGTTGCTTACCTATTCCCCTCTTGGTCATTGGAAGTTCCTGTGGAATTTAATTTCTACGTGAAATGAGCAACCAAACACTTTTTCGAAATTATTTTGAATTGGATGAGGGAACTTAATTCCCATGAACTGCATTTTCTAGGAACATTAAGTTCCTTGATCAACCAAACAACCCCTTAGATTACATTTGTCGATACTATCTGGTACGGAGAATTAAAATTTTGCTTGTGATAATTGCCAACCTAGCTTATATACCTATAAACAATTAATTGCCTAATCGATCTATTCATGTTTGTTTTTGTACCTTTTTAACAAAAATTGAAAGATAGATTTTGTTACAAGTGATTGACAAATAATCGTGATTGATATGTTTCCAACTCTAGTCCAATTTGTCTTGATTGCCATAATTCAAAATTAAATTAATCTCAGATATAGTTTCGGCATGTGTTGTATGTGCATGATTGAGATCATTGGTCACATTCACTTAGTCCGAAATCGATGCGGATTGTACGAGTCCATCCCCATTAAACTAAAAGAATAAGAACTATTCAATATTTACCCGCCCAAATGATTGATAATAGTGGTGGGTCCATGCTAAAATTATAATAATTGATAATTGATTGACTAACAAATTTGCCACATAATAAAATATCTCAATAAATTATAAAGTCAAATCAAATTATTCTTTCTGAATTCAACGCAATCAAATTATTAACCTCATAAATTTCGTGCTTTAGCATGGGATCACAACTAGTATTTCAAACTAAGAGATTTAATTTCGGATTTGATATGATTAAATCAGAGAAAATTGCTTTTGTTGGATCTCTAATTCGAAAGTGTTCCATTTACGTTTCACTATCAATAGAGGATTTGATTTGAGACTGATTTTTTTTAATAAGTATCATCAATCGACAATTTAGTAATCATTTTTGAATTGAAAACAATGTAATAGGATAAATTCTTCAAATTCATGGTTTTTCATACAATAAGCAAGAATTTAAAACAAATCCATTTTTTTTTAAATAATATGATAACCCTTAGCAATGCAAATCAATCAACTTTAGTAAATGATACTATTGCACAATTAAGATTCACCATTATTTCATTTAGATAATTTGGAAAAAATTGATTGGGAAATAACACTTTTAGGTTTATAGATTCAATTTGTTTTATTACCCAATTTACTAACTGGTATGTGGAGGGATCAACAACTGGCTGGATTTGACTAAAGTAGCTAATTTGACGAATAGTCCAGGTAACTTAAATTCTTTCGTGTTTAACATATGGTACTCCGTAATTAAATAGCGAAATTAAACCTTAATCGAATTAATTCAAATATATCAAAATATTACCTCTCTCATTTATTCAGTACATACTGTTAATGTATGTGTAGTATTTCAAATGTTCTAAATTTTAAAAAAAATGAGTGTTGTATTTGTGCCTTGAATCTGTTAGCCGTCGCTTATGAGGGGGGTCTACAGTATTGTTAACTGATTAGGCTAGGGTATTCTCTTTTGGGCCTTCTAGATCGTTAGAGAGCATTATATAAACTCTCTAAGTCACACATTAGCAGTTATACATATCATAACTTTCTGATATAGATATCTTGAACTTTATAAACTCTTCAATATTAACGTAACTAACACATCATTAGTAAACTACGAATCTAAATGTTGCTTTCTTTATCGTTTTTATTTATCAATAATGAGTGTGAATATTCTTGTACCATTTAATAAAAGGGAGAAAAAAAAAGTAGTAGAGATATTTAGTCACATTTTTTAGCACGGGGTTAGGATAATTGACACGCCAATCAAACTAGTGGTAAGCATAACGGGCAAGGCAAGAGGGTAATGGTCAAGTGGTTCCGAATTTGACCGTACGTATAATTGTGTTGTGGGTTATCATTGTATTAACTTTTGAAACACGCAACCTACGAACATTCATACTACTACTTGTATGTTTTGCTAAATTAAGAGCAACATGTTAAAGAGTAAAGAGGTTGTCATCGTATGCCTATCACCTACCTTTTTTAGTTACAAAGATTTATTCCGTACTTATACAATTAACAATATGGATCTTTTAATATAGTATATATATACTCCCATAACTATCGATGATATATTCGCTATTAAAAATTGAATTAATTATACAAGTCGAATGTTATTAGTTTAGTCTTAGGCTCTGTTTGTTAAAAGTAGCTGAAACTTGAAATGTTAATTTTAAATCGAAAAGATAATTTGAAACTTGAAAAGTTATCCGAAAATTATGACCCATGATTTTTATTAAAGTTGTTTGCAAAACTAAATTTGAAAAGGGTAGTTGATATTTGGTTAAATGACGTAAAAGGATATGGTTTATTATTATTTCCAAATAATTGAAGGGTAAAAAGGGTAAGTAAATAAAAACATGTACTTGAAATCTAAAATGATAGCATTTCATTTCGGGCAGCTTATTTGGACAAATAAGTTACTTGCCAAACACTGCCCAAAGAATAAGCTACCTGTAATTTTTGAAAAAAAAAGCTACCTTATTCTAAACGGATACCTAAAAAGACATGCTAAACAGAGCCTTAAAATCTGTTTGGTAAAACTAACTGAAAAGGTAGCTGAAACTTGAAAAGGTAGGTGGCGAAAACCTAATCGAAACCTGAAAAGGTAATTGATAAGATAGCTGAAAACTAGGAACTAGTAAGGTAATCGATTATATAAAAAAGTGTTTGACAAACTAACTGAAAAGGTAAATGATTTTGATGAAATGACATAAAGTGATGTGATAATTATTTAATAGTATTATAAATTTAAGGGGCAAAAACGAAAAAGCAAGTCAAATCAGGTACCTGAAATCTCAAATGCTATTCTAGGTAACATTTCATTTCAGGTAGCTTATTTGGTTAAATAAGCTATTTGCCAAACGCTTACAAAAAAATAAGGTACCTGATATTTGAGTCAAATAAGCTACTTTGACCAAAACATGTACCTGAAATGTCTTGCTAAACGAAGCCTTATTACTTGGTTAATCTAGTCGGCCATTAACTATTTGAAATCGTTTCTCAAAATATGTAATCTATAAAATTATATTAAAAGGGTAATCTTAAAATGCCACGTAGACAAAGCCACATAGGCGAAGAAAAAGCCACGCGTGCATTACAAATGCCACAACTATAAATCTATATAATTTATACTATATAGTTAAAAGGCAACTTAATACATTTAATTTTTTGCCATGTAGGATTATCATAATTAAATTCTATTAATTTATATTGTTAATATTAAGGCTACTTTGATAAATTTATTAGAACTCATTATAAGGTTTAGTAATATTTATTTTTGTGTGGAAATCATAAGATCATGATTTAAAATTATAAAAATAAATTAAGAATTTACTCTCATCATTTAAATCATTCAATTTGCTCATCTAACTCCTCCTTAACCATAAAGATAGTAGCTAAAAGGTCTGATATGTAGTAAATAAAAAAATTTAATAATTTGGATTATAAAGCTACTAATATCTACAAATTTATAAATATAATTAAAAGGAAAACCAAAATATTTATCATCATCAATATGTTATATTTTAATTACATATACAAGATAACTTTTTAAACGACTTTCATGCAAAGTGGAGTTTGTAAGAAAAAAAAATTAATAATAATAATAATAATAATAATAATAATAATAATAGTAAATATAATAACAGTAATAATAATAATAATAATAATAATAATAATAATAATAATTAATAATAATAATAATAATAATAATAATAATAATAGTAAATATAATAACAGTAATAGTAATAATAGTAATAATAGTAATAATAATAATAATAATAATAATAATAATAATAATAATGCAAACCTTTTACATACCATTTCTCATTTTCCCATATTTATGTTTATATTAAACTTCATAATAATGAAAAATGGATGCTCAAAAGTCATGAACTTGATCTTTATTTATATTTATATTAAATTTGATAATAATGAAAAAATTATATTTAATAGCCATAAAACGCATCCTCAATTGTTTATATATTTTTTATGGAAGGCAAAATTTATAAGCAAAAAATTCCTTATCTCTATCGTTAGTAGAATGGTATGTGTCACCGATATTATTAACTAATTTTCTTTATTTTTTTATTGGAAGTTTCATTGGGTTATGAAGTGTTCATCACATTTTCAATTTCGCGTATGTGTTTGTTTTGTTCTCATTTAGGTGCTATCAAGATTATTTATTGTGTTAAGCTCTTCCAAGGTAAATATACTTACATCTCTACGATTTGATTATCATTCCCTCTTTTTTTCATTATTTAAGGTGAAACTAAGTTAATAACGATAATATTGCATAAAACAAATTCCACTATTATCGTGTTACTTTTTTTTAATAGGTATGATTTATTGAAGAAAGAAGATTATAAAGAGAAGTGAAATACTAAGATTGCTTAAACAACTATATTTTATATACTAACTAAAGATTGGTGACATCAACGTGGAATCGTGGATGATTAATAATTTTTTGAGCATTTATTATATTTATTTTGAAATATCACAAAAATTAGGAGAGACGGTCTCTCAATAGCGTTATTGAGAGACCTCTCACATAATGGGGTGAGAGACGGTCTCTCATGAGACCTCTTTGTTGAAATATATGGCTAAAAGGTGGAAAATTTGAGGGGATGAAACATTTTTTGTATAATATTGTTTAATAGGTGAAGTATTCGGCAATAATGATCCAATTGTTGTTCAAGTTGTTGCTGCTTTAAAATTTTTAGTTCCGCAATTTATTACTTTATTAGCTTCAATTTTATGGGGGTATGAAATGTTAGTTTTGTCATAACATTTCTAATTGTGTGTTTTATGTTATTTTCAGAATTGTTGATGAAATTTTGATATCTAATTTGTGAGGGTGCTCTACCTTTGGGGATCTTTGTTTGATAATATAGTTTTGTTTAATTTGATTATATGAATACTTATATTATTAATTCATTTTAGCTTACATTGAGTTACTTTAGTTTTGATACGGATATCTTAGTATATCTAATGTATGAAATTTTAATTTCTGATAACTGTTGTATAAAAGACTAATTGAATTTATACAACCCTTAAAACACGAAAACCGTAAATTGAATTGATCGTAGTATGTTATTGTATTAAATCACTAAAGTATTACACTAGAAACAGAACAATCCGTGAATTTCACGGGTCACAAAACATATAGTAATAAACTTATGTGCCAAATGAGATGATTTTTTCTATTTTGGTTATATTGCCTTCTTGTGTATTCAAAACATTATTTCATATTTTTGTAGTACTAAATAAAAATAATTTGTTTATATTAGAAATAATTATTTCCTCTATCTCAATCATTTGTTTATCTTTCATATTCTTTGTCAGAGGATTTTAATCAAACATGAACAAATGATAAATAAGTGTTTGAATACGACACAAAGTATACAAAGTACGATTTCTAAACCAAACATCCAGAATTGTACGATTTCTAGGAATAAAGGAGTATTAAATAATGAATTTAAATATTGAAGAAAAAGAAGCAGAAAGCTAAGCTTGTATCTCAAGTATCAAAGCCATTATTTGATAAATTATTATTATGAGCCAATTTTACAACTAGAAATGGGTCAACCCAAAAGATGAACTCAAAAGAGTGGCATATATAGAAAGAAGGCAAAGTAAAAAAGAAGGGATAGATATATAATCACTTGTTTATTTGGGTCATAAATGATGGCTTATTATAAATATATAGACATTTATGGTTGAAATAAAATGGATGTTGGTATAGCCATCGCTTGCAATGAGGTGCAAATGCAACATGGCTATATGACTTGAGTTGCGCCTTCTCTATTCCTTTCACGCATACACAATCACATACTATTACACAACCTACATTGTGGCTGATTAGTCATATATTCCCCCACACGTGGGACCCTTATCAACATCCATGTATATATTTGACTAGAAGTAGAGGCGTGCAGTGGGTCGGGCCGGGGTGGGCTGAGTGCCAGCAGCCCAGGTGCTGTACTAAACGAGGATCAAGTAGTGTTGGGTTAGTTTTGTCTAGCACTAGCCCGACCTACTGAGTAGCGGGACAACATGCCTTCATATATTTTTTTAAATTGTGTTTGGACGGTGCTGGGCCGAGGAAGTTGTGGTATTAGCCCGGTCTGAGGAGATATACGGGATGTACTTGGTTGGGCTTAGTGCTGGCCGGACTGCTAGATGTCGGCCCGCAAAGTCTGGCCTGGCTTGTATTTGCGCGCAATGTTGTACACCTCTAACTAAAAGTATCGAGTAACTCTTATCCTAATTTAATGGATATATTTTTATATCGATTACTCTTATAGGGATGTATATATCCATTTTACTTCTTGAACATTTCCAAATACTACTACATAATAATAATAGTATAGAGAAACTTTTATTAATGGATATATTTTTTATATTAGTTATTCTTATCGGGGATGTATATATCCATTTTACTTCTTGAATATTTCCAAATACTACTACATAATAATAATAATAATAGTATAGAGAAACTTTTATTAGTACCTAATAAAGGTGGAATTGGATGGAAACGCGTACCATTAGGCTGACATACCCTAGCAAAGCTCATGGCCATTTTAACATGACATGGGATTGGTTCGGCTTAACATGATATATTACGCCGTGGGCCATGTCGTAAATCGAGCTGAAGTTTGAGATAGAAGAACGTGCCTAGCTCAGACACGATACAATATACTTGGCTGACACGCCCAAAATACAAAGAAATAAGGCTAAAGTGGAGAAATTGTTTGGACACACCACTAAAACACGATACGACACGTCATAAGCCGTGTGTGGGCCACTATTTCCATTTCACTTGCATGCCACGACACGACACAAAGCAACAACCTGTGCTTGCGCCGTGCTATTTTCTCCTTTAGGCATAGTGGACCGACACAAATGAAGCACAAGTCGGCACAACCACTTCCATTTCTAATACCTAAACAGCGTGTCTTTAAATATGGAGTACCATGAGAATTATCCCTAAACTAATTCCATGTCGTATAATAGAAGAGACAACTAAGTTAATCCAAAAAGGAGTAGTTCATAAACCATAAAACATTAGATTTTCTTAACTTCTAATAATTTAATCTCTTGATTTCGGTTATTTGTTTACCTTTAGTTTTAGCACAAAGACCTTGAAAAGAGGAGAAAACTAATTATTGGATAACAAGTGGAATAAATTGAGTTTGTAAGATCAAATTGCCTATCAAAGGTGTTCCTAAAATAGAAAAGTAAACAATTAATCAAGACAGCCCAAAATGAAATATGTAAATAAATGACCGGGACGGAGGGAGTAATTAAATTGTAGGGATATTCTCTTGTGTACCCCTCAACTTTTTCATTTTCTAAAATGTACCCCTCTTTTTTTGCAAAAATTTTTTGACCGTCAATAACTCTTGGGTACAAGTTCAAAATACGATAATTTTTTTTTAAAATTGACCGCCTTTAAGAGGTCTTCAGTTTGAAAAAGAATTCACCGACGTCTCAACTCGTAGTCGGGAATTATGATCGGTCAAAGTTTATTCGTTAAAAAAGCTTTGACCAACCATAACTACCGACTACGAGTTCAAAAAACGGTGAATTTTTTTTTTCAAATTCAAGGCCTTGACTAGATAATTTGTTTGAAAAAAAAATTAGCGTTTTCTGAACTGGTAATAGATAATTATTGTCGGTCAAAGTTTTTTGTGAAAAATAAAGGATACACCTTAAAAAACGAAAAAGTATAAGGATACACGAGAGAATATCCTAAATTGTGTTTTTGGTGGCTTAAGGTGGTTACCTACATGGCCTATAAAATTCCACGGCTGTGCACGTAGTGTTGCGCCATACAATAGTGGATACAATACGAGATTCACATACTATAAAATTTGAGTAATTGAATATTGTTAGGAGGAGGTTAGTGCTTATGGCACCATGCTCAAGTTTGTACGAGCGTGGAGAGTCATCCTATGGTCACCTCACTTTGTCACATGCATTTTCTTTCCTATTACTTTATCTTCTATTATCACACATTTTTTTTTAAAAATTTGTTAAGAGAAGACTCAAGATCTTGTGTGTTTGTGAATTGTAAGTTGATTTTAAGTTTGTTTTAGTTGAAAAAGTGAGTAGATGACATATGGGCTTCAAGAAAATATGAAACTAATAACTAATATTGCATGTTACTCACCTCGTCATAGTAACTATGCTTTTATCTTAAGCACCAATAACACTCGTAATCTCGGATCACATGCACGATTGTAATACCTTTTACGTAAACTTAACCCCACGATATAATACTCTCTGTCTCATTTATTTGTCTACCATTTTCATTTTAAGGTGTCTAATTCATTTTTTACCTTTCTATATTAAACATGTCTTAAATAGGTTATTTGATCATATAATTTCAATATTTTCCACTTATTATCTAATAATACTATTTTTAAATGGTGTTTTCTTTTTCCTTAATCTTTATACCAAAAGTAAAGGTAAATTAAATGACCGAAAAGGATTAGGATTGAGTACTCCATAGTCCATACTACGCCCTCCTTTAACTAAACTTTTCATAATGGGAAATCATTAGAATATTGGTGCTAAACAAACGAAACGTAGCTGCAAATTGAACAGTGTCAATTGAAGCAAATATATAAGATGAATTAGCAATCATCACCACGTGTTAAACGACAACTAATTAAACAGCGACATAAGTTATGCAAAAGACTATGTTTGGATTGGCTGTAAATCTGGATAAATGAGTGGCAAAACCGCAAAACTATGGTCAAGGTCTTATCCCCCGTCCCCATTAGTGTTGCTACTAAGAATTTACTCTCATATTTTACAATAAGTCTTGCTTGTGACGGGTCGGATCTTGCGACGGGTATTTTGTGAGTGGAGATGGGTAGAGGGGACAAGGTGGGCACCCACCCCATGTGCTCCTTCTCTCACCCCCTATAGGTTTTTTGTGAGACAATATGGTACCCGTCTCTTGTTTGTGACGGATACCCTCCGTCACAAATAAGAATTTGTGCATATTTTATTATCTAATGTAAGACAGTTTTATACTAATATCATGAAAACGGATTAATGTATATTGTTTTATAAGAAAAATAGTAATAAAAGCGATTACAAAATAAATCTTACCGAATTAATTCTTGTGTAAGACGCCAGATTCATAGTCATTAGTTCATTACGATACGAGTTAAACATTTTCTATTGTTTTGACATTATCCGAATATTTAGTTAAAATGCAAATTTAAAAGAAGATATGGTACGTCGTTATATATAAATGTAGCGGAATTTAAACGACTTTTTTATGAGCAGATAAAGAGATTACTATATTGTACGTATATCATATATGTAATGTATATATCCAATAATCGGTGAATAAATTTGGGATTAATAGTAGGATGGGATCTAGTTAGGTTGTCATTTCCTTTTTAAGTAACGCGGGTTCAACTCGAGTCAATTGTTTGTTTGACTAAAGGTTTTATTGAGTTAAGCTATTATTGACATTATTGTATTACCTCGTTAGGTTAATGTCGATCATATTTGGACAGTGGTTAGATTATTTATTGTTTAGCAAATTTCATTCTTATGATCTTATCTGAATTGAACAGTAAGCTTGAAATCAAAGACTAAAAGTAATTATAGTGATTAGGATTCATGTATATGACTCCACTTGCATGCAGTCAATACAATGATTTACATGTAATGAAGGAACATCAAGTTTCCTTTAAGATAAATATATCCGTCACAAATTTATGATGAATGAAGTTACTCCTGTAGGTAGATAAGACAAAACGAAATGTTACTCCTAAACATTTTACTTTTGTCTTATTTACCCATATCAGTAATATTTAACCCGTTCCAAACTTACAACGAATATACCCAGTCATACTCGATAAATGAGAATGGAGGAGAAGGATAATAAAGTAAACATGAATCGATAAGATGGACCGTTGTAAGTAAAAGGTGGGCCGAAACATGAATGTCCGACTCTCATTTTCTCATCTTTACCATACTCTACGCAATTACACAAGTGGACTCCTTTTACTTCTTACGAGACTTTTAAAGAATTTTTGGACATCTCGTAGAAAGTACAGTAACTTTAGTTATTATCGACTGATTTGGTCCGACTCGATACCCGAACTAAAGACCCTAAAAATGATCTAAAGTCGAATTGACCCGACCCAGTATAATACGACTCAAATATTTATTATTTTACACTAATTGATATTCATAAAAAACATGGTAATAGATGACCCGAATAATCGAATATGACCTAAGTTCGAAATGACCCGGACCTTGCAAACTCAAAAATGACCGAAGCTCAAAATAACACGACCTAAACCCCTCCACAGTTGACTCGTTTGTCAGGTGTAATTGTGACTTGTAAGCGATCGTCATATACTAGTCATACAAAAAGGGATCAGTTTATATTAAAAATGAATAATTTTATAATAATAAAAGGTAGTCACTATTTCTTATAAATAGTTACTCCGTATTCTTTTACCATAAAATGGCCACTTTTTAAGTGGTCTAACCGTACGCTAGTGTTATACTATAACTTATATAGTAACGTTTTTTTAAACTATTATTTTTTTATAGGGATTATTATTCGTTTCCGGCTATGTAAAATCAAAATGATTTTAATACAACCTAGTTTTTATAGCTCATTAAGTAATCAATATATCAATTAGTCTCACGATGTAATATAGTTGAGCGAAATTTTCATATTGAGACAATAATTCTACTTTTAGAAGAATACCAATGAGTGGAATTTTAATTGCTAACATTAAATTGTTAGTCACTTAAATTTCATTGTCAATCAATTTGTGGATTGTGTACCTACCCATTTCACAACCCAATTAGCGCCCTCCATCATGCGCCAAATTTCAATTGGATATTTTTCCGTTCAAAATACTTATTTAGGATAACGATTATGGCAATGTGGTTGGTGAAGTGATCAAACTACTCATGCTTAGCCAATTAAGGTGGGTGAAATATATGCATTGAGTTAAAGATAGAATATATCTAATTGGCTGCAGCATGCTTAGTAAATGATTGGATGCGTAATGCAAATTCTTGTTTATGATGAGCATGTTTGTTTTAAATGATTAAACGGGTTAAATAAATGAATAAAACGAAACGTTGAATGCTTACGGAATGACAAAATTTTATCTCATCTATGATCTACCTATATAAAGTAGTATTAATGAAATCTGCTATGTGTGTGAGTCTTTGTAACGAGCCCGGATTCTCTCTAGGGTTCCAGCTTAATCAAGAGACACGTGGACAAGGAAAAACTGAATGGCCACGATGCATTTTTAATTTTTCAGTCTCTTTCTTCTCGGATACTTCATTACTTCCTAGTTCCAACCTCCAACCTATCCATCCATGGTTGCCACCACCAACATACCACCCTAAACTCATTATAGCATACCCAGAAAAACACCATCAGTAGCATGCAAGACCGCACGACACCCCTCCCTAAACGAACAATCCAAAAAACCATATTCATGACAAATTAAAAGAACTATGATGTGCTAATTTCAATGTTTTGTTTGTATTAGAGAATATATTATCATATAAGAAAGATATTATTATGGGTATAATAATAATAATAATAATAATATCCTATAGTCACCTCATTCAGTTCATTATACGATCTGACATGGTATCAGCCTAATAATCGATCCTCAAAAAAAAAAACCTTTCGCTTGCAACAATCACGTGTTTAAACTGTCGGCCGGAGATGGCGGTCTTATACCATCTCCGGCGGGTAATACAGTCCATTACGTATTAGGATGTAGGAGCCGTCAATCTACCATTAGAATAGAATAGTTTTCTTCATTAACAAAGAAGTCTAGGCCCCCACCAACCTCTTAAACCCAATTACCTGATACATGCCGTTTGCCCTTTCCCTTACCCAACCAGCCATCACCTATCTCCCAGCCTCCGACAACGTAACACCGTCAGCCCCAACCACATCCAATACCAATACCGAACAAACCCCTTCAACATATCCCTGCCCAGATTTACCTTCATCAACAACCCAAACCCAATCACCTTACCCGCTGCCTAACCTCCAAACAAACGCCTCTCACACCCATACCCCACACTTTCACCGCCACCAATCTCCGACCAACCTACGACAACCCTGACCTTACCCTCATACCTATGCCTAGATTATTATATTAGGATAAATAAAATTTCTCTGCTCCTCCGTTCTTCACGTTGATTTGCCTCCGTAGATGCCCGCCGCCGTTGATTCCGTCCACGCCGCGCCGCCTTCATACATGTCATGTTGTCTATGGTTGCTAAAACAACTCTGTCTCCTATGTTGCTTCGGCAACCGCCACCGTCGTCACATCCCGGTAGGGTGCCTGATCTAAACCATAGCCACGTCCGTCATCGGCTTCTCCACGTCCGCCTTGGGTTCGCCCAGCAACCACTCCTGCCTAATGGCCAGGTGGTATGACTTCGTCGCCGTTTCAGTTAGTCCAATTTAGATGTGTGCTTTATTGGGTTTAGTATTATTGTTTTTTATTTTGTTTGTACTGTTGAGTTTGCTTTGGCGCTCATAGTTTCGGTGTTTCACGAGCTTGCTTCGGCCCTCGGACACCATTTGTTTTTTATATAGTCGGTGTTTCACGACCTGCTACGGCCCTCGTACACCTGGACGCCCATTTAATTTGTGTCTCACGATTAGTTTCGACTCTCGTGCACAGTTAGTTTTATTTGTATTATTATATGTGACTTTTCAAATGGCACGATCTCCGACAACGGCAAGGCCCTCCATCTGGTTCAAGCGTCGACAACGATCACTCGGTTCATCTAAAACGGTATCATCAATTATTTGTGTCCAGTCAAAGCGTCCGCAACCTACCGTTTTGACTGAGGGGGTGTATTAGAGAATATATTATCATATAGGAAAGATATTATATTATGGGTATCATAATAATATTCTATAGAATATTAGGAATATTCTTGGCGTACCCTCTAAGACAGTCACTATATAATGTAGCCGATTATATCATTAATAATCACCTCATTCAGTTCATTATACCATCTAACAGTTAGATAAAATGAATATTTGCACTTGTAAAATTAATGGAGGAAGAGCACTGGGATTTTGATGATGAAGCAAGGGAGAGATGTGCAACATTTGTTATTGTAAAAATCACACCCCACTGAACCATCAACTATCCAGACCATTTGCACGGTGACGTTGATTATAAGGAAAAGGAAAAGGAAAAGTATCGACTCAAAATCGGATCACTAGAACCAGTTGAATAATTATTGACATTTGATCGGAAAAGGGAAAGTTGTCCATAGGATTTTTGACTCGGAATATTAATTATACCACCCTAATGCATTTGACGCTGAGGACACCTTCATTTCCGGCAAAATTTCGGCAATCTTCGACTCAATGTTGGACTTAAGGGCAACTAATGGAGAAGTAAGGTAGGAGAGATAACCTAACTTGTTAACGAAGGAGTGTTTGAGAAATAAGCAAAGGGGCAGCTTTTACTAGAGAAATCACAACCCTTTATTTTGATCACATACACGTGTCATCATCTTAAACTAGCACTGGACCCTCCAGTTCTTTTGGAGAGGATCTCCACACCTTTGTAACACCCTTAATTATCTAGGAGTCTTTAGCAAGACATTCCAGATAAGTAGGACTGTTGCCATCTCAAGTTCTTAGCGTTGAATAACAAAAGACAAATAATACAAGAAACTTTAAAACTTTATTATATAACATCATTAAACCGTCTTACAATAGTTCAATACTGATAACAACTGATTAAAGCGAAAGTATTTCTTAACAAAATACCAATTAACTTGTTATGTGATCAATACTACTCGATGCTAATAGTCTCCAACATCACGCCCCACGACCCAGCTTGCCATCCACAGACCGATCTCATATCTAAACACATACAAGTCTCACTGTTCCCCATTTGAACGAAAAAGACAAATGAATCATAACAGGCCACCAAATTAAAAAATTTGGGTGACAACACACAAACACAACACACACAGGTCAACCTTTGGTTGGGTAGGGACTAAACAAACAACACAGGCAAAAACGATAGTGTTAATAACAATAGCAATTAATCCAACTCAATATATAATAATCACAAGTTAAAGTAACGCCCATGTCATCCAACGTTACGCGACACACCCATCACATCCACTCATATACAACATCCTATACTCATATGCATCACAATATGCAACCCCAAGAGTTAAGTGTAACACCCGCAACTACCCGACCAAGGTATATGGAGTGTTACAATCTTGGTTTCCCGAGATAGTGTATCAAACCTCCAATTAAGCAACATTCATTAAAGACCAAGTATAATGAATTACTTAAAAGGAATTATACAAAGTACAACATCTCAAAACTATAACAACCATTCTAATGAAGTCTATATCGACTAACATGTGACTACTTAACTAGCCTCCGAATGTCTGTGGCCCGACCCATATCTCTCTCATCACCAAGACCAAACCTGTAATCCACTCCTCCCCATACAACCGGAAATATCATATGAAACATCACAAGCCACCACAATTAAAGAAGGTGACCGTATACATAGAACCAACACACGTTAATTTCAATAATACAAATACTCACAACATGATATGAATGCAATGCAAATGGACGAAAAACACAATTCACAACATCTCCTCCAATCCCAACTCCAACTCCACTCGGTGACGGCATCGCAACATCGCCACCACCCGCCGGACTGCAGTCCGAAAAGGTACATATATCTCAACACGGTGTACCAACCCCAGGCGCTAACCGAACTCCTGCCAGATTCGCATTACAACACGAATCCCCCCTCCTCAGATCATAAATGTGTACGTCCTCCTTGGAGTGATAAACTCCAAGGAAGAGCGACCCGGGAGTGAGACGATCTCCCGAACCGCCTCACGTCTCCTCAACAACGCAATATCACTACCACTCAACCACCACACCGTCACAACTCCACCAACATCCATATATAATATGATATGAAACACGATATGCAACACATTATGCCAAGTATACCACTTTCTCATTTCCGATGAATCCCAAGTATGACTCTATATGCCAACAATTAGCTCAATTCCTTAAGACACAATTACCAAATCTCATGGTATGATGCAATTCCGACAACTATTATGAGACTCACAACAACAATGACATATGTAAGCATTCATATTATTAAAACTGAGTAGAGAAAACCTTACCTTTGAGCAAACTCTGTAAGCAACTCGAGACAAAGAAGAATCTGTCTTCCACACATCACTTCCTACATTAGTATAGCAATTACGCACCATCACAATAAGGTCTTATACCCTTTTAATAGATTAAAACCTCTATTATTACCCTTTAATTACCCATACCCTAATTACAATTACCCAATTAAAAAAACCCACATAACCACCAAATACCAGGGTTTGAATTAAGAATCGAATAGGAAAGGTGAAATCTTTACCTGCAAAATGAGATCGGCGAAAGGTGGTGAGAAAGGGTGTATCATCTTCAAATCCATATTCAATCTCCATGAAAGGTGGCTAGGGAAGGTTTAGAGATATGTGAAAGAGATTTTAGAGTTCTAGAGAGAGAAGAAGAAATGAAAGGGGTTGCTTGTAATACCCGTCCTTTTAGAGACCCGTTGACCGTCGTTGACTGACCTTAAACACCTATCTAGACCTTCGGAAACCTTACGAGCTAACCTTGTGACGTTATAACCCTTTGAGTTCTGGTAACTCGATCTAGCGGAGGCTACTCGATCGAGTAGCTTAGTCACTCGATCGAGTAGAGGCCACTCGATCGAGTAAGTTGCTTACTCGATCGAGTAACGGGAGTTCTGCGGGGAAATATAAATCGTGATATCGTGAAACCCAAATTATTTCATTTCTTCTATCCTAAACCTAGATACCGTCATATCCTTTCTCCTTCACCGTGATTCTTCTTGTTGGAGCCTTTGAGAGTGGATACACCTTGGGGATGAGAAGCTTGAGTCGGGTAGTGGTCTTGTCGCCGGAATGCTAGGTATAGGTATGTTGTCATCATCATCATCGTCTTCCTTGGTTTCGGTTGTGATTATGGTAGTAGTAATAGATGGTTATACTGTTTGTTATAGGTGATTATGGTGGTTGATTGTTGTCTTATGGTTGTGTGCGGAATCGCTGCGGTTTGCTAGAGGTAGGTTTTCTTACTCAGTACTGTTGGTTGTCTAGTATGTCAGTGGTAATGTCTGTTTGTATTTGGAATTGGTAATTGGTAATTGTTGTTGTATAATGTGGTTGGTTGTGTTTGTCTGTGGTTCGCGAGGTGCGCCCTCGATTGAGTGGAGTCACTAGCGGGAGTGACTTTACGCCCTTGATTCGCCCTCTGTGGAACCCGCCACAGAAGGGGATGTGCACATTAAGGAACATGGGTTATCACTCGGATTAGATGAGCGGGGATTAGGTGGGTACGGCTGCGGTCCCCCACTGGCGGCGTGGATTACCGGTTGCGATTGGTAATCTGGCAGGACTGGACCTTCGGGCAGTCGGAGGTGTATGGGTGATTGGAGGAGGTGATGTATGTATGTTGCTGTGTCTTGTTGTGTCTGCTTTTGTATGTTCCTTCAGTTACTGACCTTGTGTGGTGTTGTTGTGTTGTCTTCTTGTGTTGTGTCTGTCGTGATCCACTATGGTGAGCAGTCGGTCTTAACAGATTGATGTCTGGATCATAGTTGGGTGCTTGGAGGGACGAGTCTACCACGAGTCATGGCAGAGATAATTTTTCATAGTTGGTAGATGTCACGAGTTGTATTTTCTATTTTGGTTAATCACTTGTAATTTAATATAATTGTTCTTTTATCGACATTTGATTATTATTGTTCCTCGGGCAACCGAGATGGTAACGTCCTTATCTGTCAGGGAAGGTCTTGTTAAGGCTCTTTGGTAGACGGGGGTGTTACAAAGTGGTATTAGAGCGACGATTTTGGAACCTGTAACTAATGAGCCTAATGAACGTAGTGAGTTTAATAAAATGAACCTGGTGTAAGTATGTTGGGAACCCCGGCTGATGCTTGATTTTGGGTAAGAAGGCGCCCTCATTTCAAAATCATAGCCCCAATAATCATGGCCCCAATATGCTTAAGCCAGCCACCTTGTATGGGGATATCAAGTCGGGAATTACGTGCATAGTTGTGTATGATATATAGATTAGATATAGCTGTGATGGAGTCTATGGTAATGTCTAGTGCGTGCAAATAGTAATGATGAATCGTGAAGGGTTGTGAATCGTTGAAAGTGTGTGTGGATGTGATAGAGATGGTGAATGTGCTGGGAGTTGCATACGAGTATTTGATAATGTGATGGTGATACTGGGTTGTAAATCTTCGTATGTGTTTTAGCTGCTATAAATTGATGTGTAATGATGTAGAATTTAATGGATGCATGTTGTGGAGTGCTCTTGTGAATAGGCATAGTTATGTGAGGTAACTTGTTGTCGAATTCTTATGATATGTTTAAAACTTTGAGCAAACCCGAGTAGTAAGTGGTAACTATATTGCTAATTGGATGCTTAATATAGTGCAATCACATGTTGAACGATTGAATTTGCATATGCGTAAGTGAACGTAGAATAATGTGTTGATTGTATATATGTACATGTGAATGGGAGCCAGTCATAGTTGAATCATTTTGTATAATGTTTGGTATAGGACGGAATGATTTGTGTAATGTTCGGATGAGATAGTTGTGTTGCATTTGAGTTAGTATTAGTGTATCGTAATTGGATGAAATAATCAGTGACGAGTTCCAAATATGCCTTAGACTCGGAACGAGTTGTTGTTTTGCAGAGACCGATAACCGAACTCGTAACTTTTAACTTTGTTCCTAACCTTGTTCGACAGAGTACGAGTGCCTACACGACCGAGTAGACCTTACTCGATATACACTACTACAAAAATAGACCTAATGCAACATTTCGTGTGCAACACTTACGGTTTGTGTTGCAATTTTCAGTTAATTAAGCAACGCTTAATTTATAAATGTTGCTTTTACTTACATAGGGCAACACTTTAATATAAGTGTTGCAATGTATTACTCGAAGTGCAACGTTTTTATACAAATGTTGCATTTTGTCGCAACACTTGTGCAACACTTATATCACATAAGTTATAAACCCTTTATAAAAATTTCATTTTTTTGTTCAGCCGCTCAAAACATTTTACTAAAAATTTTGTTTGTGCGCCACTTTTTATTTTTTGGAATCTCCCATCAATAATCAATATTATTATAAAATCTTTCAATTCCTTCCATCACGCGTCATTCAATTCATTTATTTGATACAGTAACAAAAACTCTTCGATATTCTTCGTCCTTTCTCATTCGACACTTCCACCGTCTCTTTGCTTCTCCTTTCTCATTCGATCTTCTTCGTTTCTCTTTCATGCCACTACTACAATATGGAGAAAAAGCATCATTAATAAATAACCAAAAATTGTGATACATGGTTTCTTAGGTAAAAGAAACCATTTTTCAACAATAGATGGTTACTTATCAATATCAAAGAAACCATTTTACTGAAAAATGGTTTTTGGTATTAAAATATAGTTTTAAAACCCAAACCACAGCTCCCTTGCTTATAACTTCATCTACCTTCACTCGACGACTTCGCTCTGAAAAATGAATCCCTCTCATTCCTCTCAAAACTTCCGTCTCTTAAACACGACACACAGTCGTCATCATAAACTCGTCTGTCGTTCTTTTCTTTGTTAGCAGCCCTCTCCGCTACCATTAGTCTACTCTTGCTTAGGCCAGAAGCGCTCAGCCGCAGTTTAATCAATTACAAAGGTTTTCCCCCAAATCTCAAATCTCAATTTTTTATTAACAAATTCAGATTGATGAGTTATACAATCTCTATTTGACTTATTACCATTAAATTGTTAGTCTATTTCTGTAATTTTAACTATAAATGGGCTTATTCTTTGATTTCTTTAACTAAAATTCCCAATTACTCAAACCCTAATTTGTTAAATTGATTTCATTTTCATTTTTCCTCCTTTTTCTCATCAATTATATCATTATTTGGTTGTTGATAATTGATATCTCTGATTTTTATTTGTTTTCTTTACTAATCTGATGAATTGGTACATAGTTTTATAGGGTAATTTGAGACGGACCACAAATTATAGTTTTTGTGATTTAATCAATATGTTTTTACTTTTATATCTTTAATAAATAATTGCTCTTTATTTTGATTTGTGAAATCAGGGGCACAGGGGATAAAAAGGATGTTGAATTGTTGATACTCCACTACCCTGGCTAGTGTTTGTTACAATAATCAGGTATTGCACTTATTAGTCGCTCAAAACTTTGTCAATTAGCTTTGTTTTGGACTTTTGGTTAATGTATTTGATTTTAGTCGAGAGTCACTTGGATTAAAGTCTTACGGATGACAATTCTTAATGACCATTTTTGGCTTATAAACATTTGATGTACAATCTATTTAGCAATCCCCTGTTGTTATTTGTATCATAAGATTGACTATTAATAATGTGCTTTGACCATTTCATAATTTGATGACTTGGATTCCTTGGATTATATGCATGCTGGCAAGCAAGTCTTTTGTTCTACTTTCCTGTAAGATAAGACATTCTACATTCCAATTTATTTTTATTGGAGTACTTTTTTTTTTAGCAATAATGATACGTTCTTATGACTTATAATTGCTTTTTGTTTTTGATATAATTCAAGTTTATTCGAGTTAGAGGTCTAGCTATAAAATGAGTTCAATGCTACATAAAGGTGAAGTAACTTGTTCCTTTTGATTTTTTATAAGTTGAGTCGACCCGTAGTTTCATCTAAGCTTTGTATACATTGTGGGAGCTTCTTACTAGTCTTGATCTTTGAGGTATATGGGATTGTTCTCCCTTCCTATTTCCTATCATCTACTTTCCCATCCCTCCATCTTACTCATGCTATTTCCCTTTTCATGTGTATCCAAACAAAGTTTAATGTCGCTAGATCTTCCTCATGCTATTTCCCCTAACTATTAGGGTTTGTTACAACTTACAACCATGAGGTATTGCACTTATTAGCTATGTTACTCTGACTCGGCTTCAAGTGTCGGATACCTTTGTTTTCAGCAAAATATTCGATTTTTTGGTCTAAAATGAAGTGTTGAAGTGCCGGAGTAACATCGCTTATTAGTTGCTTAAAACTTTACCAATCAACTCTGTTTTGGTTAATGTATTTGTTTTAGTGGAGAATTACTTGATTTTGCCCTGGTCCGAGTGATGTTTGTTCTAGGAATGAAGAGCAATTCAGATGACTAAATGACTTTTCATGACTAGTTGCTTCAATTTCCCCAACTTTACTATAACATAATGATGTAAATGTTGCATCTATTGTTTCTATCTCGTGTAAAATAATTTTTTACAAGTTGCATCTATTGTTTTTACTCTCTTCCTTCTCATTTTTCTAGTTCTATGCAGGTGTTGCTACACTCTATTAGACAACCTCTCTTTTGTCTCTTGACGTTATGCTTACAGAGTTACACTACTTGCCAGTCCATGTATACCCTCTCCTCTTGATTTTCCTAAAAAGGTAGTACTACTTTAGCCTACTTCTTTCCTACGAGTACTCCGTATAACTTTGTTAAGTACTTATAGGCTTATAGCAATGGTTTTCAAACTAAAATATGAGACAAAAGAGTATTGTTATGCTGTTTTGTGGTTGTGTGAGTTGTAGCGATAATTGTTGTTATTTTGATTCTTTAACAGAAATCATGTCATTCGATTTGTTGGGTCAGTCACAAAGAAAATGAACTCTACTAATATTATTTCTTATTTTTGGTTACATTTTATGTTCTAATATATGTTGGTATCATATATTCATAGGGAGCTTCAATATAATTTCTTGATATATTTTTGTTTTGTAGAATTCTAAAGATGTTTTGTTGATTTTAGATCTTCCTCTGAACCTTTTATCACTAAGATTTATGTCATCATCATCAGGTCATTCTGGCAGCAGTCTGCAATTGCATCAAACCTTGTGTACAATCACGTACTCTATTTTCTGCACATCCTTGTTAATTAGTTGTTCTTTAATGCATTATTTATTATTTCGTGATAATTAAGTGTGACGTATCATCTATGCCTATTGAGCCTTTGAATCCTCAAATCTAATAATGTTCTATTTTTTATGTTACAAGTTGCATTTGAGGTATTAACAATGATGACGGGTTGATTTTTTGTCCATTTTGGCAACATATATATGCTCACAATACAAGAATGAAGACTTATAATTAGTAGCTTTCAAATAGTCGTTAAGAATTATTATTTGTTCTATTTAAACATTTGTTATATTTGTTTTAGTTAAATAATTGAACATTTGCGATCGAAGTTCTACTTTTGATCCTTTTTTGAAATGTAATTGACATATATTTTTGAGACTGAATCAATTGAATGCACAATTAGAGAGAATTCCAATTGTTGCGTGCCTTACAAGTCCTTATGTCGTTGCACTTTATTAAGTGTTGTTTTTGAATAAATTAGTGTTGCATTTGTTTATTATAAGTGTTGTTTTGGGACGTAACGAGTGTTGTGTTTCCAAAATAAAAATGTTGCATTAATTTGATATAAGTGTTGCTTATCAACATGAAAAGTATTGCATTAGTTCAGGAAGTGTTGCTTTTTTTACATAAGAAATGTTGCATTAGAAGATAAAAAATGTTGCCTTTGCAATTGAAAAAGCGTTGCATAAACATGACCAATGCAACACTTTTCAAAAGTGTTGCTTCAGATTAAAAAGTGTTGCATTAAGCGTTGCAATGACCTAATGCAACAAGACCTGATGTAGCACTTGATTAAGTGTTGCATAAACTCTATTGCAACATTTATATGACATTATGCAACAATAGCAAAGTGTTGCTATAGAATCTAAATGTAGTAGTGATAGTTGTGGGGTTATTAGATTGAAAACGTTGGAATTGCCAACGAAAACTCGATCGAGTAGCTCCAACTCGATCGAGTAACCGAGTCACTCGATCGAGTAAGTGCTACAGTACCCGTATTATAACGGGATTCCTATGCTTTCTCTAATTCATTCTTCTTCTTATTTCGTCTCACGTCAACCCTAATTCTCTCAACTCCTCCTTTCTCTCAAAAATCTTGGCGAAGTTTGTGCTTAATTCCCTTGTAATCTTCTTGTTAATTCTTTCTACCCATTTTCAAATCAAATTAGGTAAGAATGCTACTCTTCTTCTTTGTTTTTAACCAATTAGAAACATATAAAAGTGTTAGTTTTTCCTGAAAAATTCGATTCTACTCATGGATTTTTGTTTATAGTTGTTGTATTTTGGTAGATTTGCTTTAGTTTGTTGATAATTGATGCTAGAAGTTGCAAAATCAAACCAATTTGGGAGTACATATGGACCGAAATTTCTAGGGTTTGGGTTATAAATTGAATTTTTGTTGTCTTTTGAGCATGTAGAGGGGGAAATAGAGTAAAGTATGTTGTTAGCTGTCGTATTTGGTGTTGATTTTGTCTAATTTCACCCAAAATTTTGTCTTAAAACTCCGTCTTAAAAGTGCCCCAAACTGAAATTCGCCGAAATATTTATGGTAATTGCCTTTTTGTGAAGCTATTTTAAGGGATTAATATCCCAATTTTTCCGATTATTGATAAAATTTTGTGTTTTGAAAGCCATAAGACCGTCTTTTATGAGTTAAGGGAGTAATATGTGTTGGGAAAGTGTTGATTGTTTTGTGAAAACTACTTCAAAATTTTTTTTCTCTATCCATGAGTATACTTTGAAAGTTTTTTTTGGATCAAGTAAGTGTCCGTTTGTGTGCCTAAATATATGTTGAAACAGATGTCAAGAGTTGCAGCTGCCACCTGTCAGAGTAAGAGGGGAAGGGCCTCTGAGCCCGAAGTTGGGGAGGGGAGTCAGGGACCCACTGTCCCACCGGTTCCCGAGTATCCTATCGTTGTCTTTGCTGACTTTAAGCAAAGAGATGCCTTTGTTGAGTTGCAAAAGCGCCGTATGAAACCTACTAGATGTACTGACACCACCATCCTTGAGGACCTTAAAATAGAGACGGACGTGAGGCATATCTTTGAAACCTTGGGTTTGACGGGTTTGTATCATCTTAGGAAGCACTCATACCCTTTCTTGACTCCGGAGTTCATGAGCTCTTTTTCTTATGATGCGGCAGCTAAGGTCGTACTGTTTCGTCTGATGAACACCATTTTTCTCCTGTCTATGGACCAGTTCGCTTCTCACCTTGGTCTTGCACGATCGAAGAAGGGATCCCTTAGAGATATCCCGACTGAGTGTGGGGTTAGTAGTTATATGCCCTGCTTCACTGGTAAGGCCGCTCCTACTTCGAGTAACATGTTGATAAACGACATTCAACATGTCACTTTCAAGATCTCCCTTCGTGCTTTGACTTGTCTGTTGTATGATAGGAGGGATGTGAGTAAGTTGAACTCACATGAGGTTATGTTGCTGGTTTCCTACGTCAACCCCACACGAGCCCAGAGAGTTTCTTTTAGTGCCCCGACTATTGTTTGTGCTAGCCTGGCTTTGATGGCCACCTCTACGACCCGGTACTTGAGTTGTGGTGCTATTGCCACACGGTTAGCTGAGCGGTTGACTACCTTTGAGGCCTCTTCGGCCCTTACACCTATGGCCCCAGCTGTACCTCCTTTGGATCGAGACTACTTCATCGAACATAAATGGTTGAGGACCTTGGAGGGTGGTGGGCTAGCCTAGAGAGTGTGGGGTATGAGCTGTATGAGACTACCTGACCCCAAACATCTTCCTGTGACTGAGCCTTTGACGGTGGCGGTGGTTGTGTCGGACTCCGATGACGATGAGGAGGCCCGTGCCCGGCAGACCTACCTCGTTGATGATGGGATTTTGGAGGTGATGCCTGAGCCGACCAAGGGGGATCATGCTAGACTTGAGGATCAGCAGCCTAGAGTGGGGAGAGGTCCGAGATGGGTGAGAGAGAGAGAGAGAGAGAGAGAAAGAGAGAGAGAGAGAGTTGCTGAGACTCAGCCAGTACAGCCCATGCCTCCATAGTATCAGTATCCCAGCTACCCTTCGTACTTCAGTCCTAAGATGCGGGTGAGTGAGCTCACAGAGAGGGTATCTACCACATTGACGCTCTGGAACCTTCACGAGATGGCGTATGTGAAGGGCATTGGGACCGTCTCGGCCCAACCAATGTGGTAGAGAGGTGTTGGGATGATAGTGGGGTCTTCCATTCCTTTGGTGTGGATCCGACTACATGGGGGGAGCCTAGGAGTTACCCCTTTGGTTGTTTGGCACCATGGCGAGCGGGAGAAGACTCAGGTCCAGAAGCTACCACATGCGAGGGTACAACAGGAGCCGACACATCCGGAGGAGGAGGTAGAGATGAGGAGATGGAGGAGCCGGGCTTGGAGTGATGTTGTTTCTTGTTGTTTTATATTCGTTTCCATGGATTTGTAGTTAGTTGATACTTGTTGGTTGGCACTTGGATATACTTTGGATTGTACTTGGCCATAAGGCCGTATTTTGTTAGATTTTGAAACTTGTTATGTAGGTGGATAGTGTCGGAGATGAAACTCCGACGATGGTTATATTTTCCTGGTATGGCAACGTATTTCTTGGGGAAATTTGACCTGTGGTTACTCGATCGAGTGCCCCTCACTCGATCGAGTAACTGCGTATGTGGATTAGAATTGCCTACTGGACTCGACATAGTCGATCGAGTAGCTGATGAACTCGGTCGAGTAGCGTCAACTCGATCGAGTTGCTGCTTAGCTCGATCGAGTGTCCCTATATATCGGCTGTTTCGTTATAAATTGTTTATGGACATCATGCATATGTACCTTGTTGATAAAATGTTTCATTGTCATTGTTGGTAAGCACGTCCTCATGTTTCAAATGCCGTTTATATCATATAAGTATGGTTTCATTATTTTCACCCTTTTTGGATGCTTGATTGAATTGCTTGAAATATCATGTTGTACGGTGGTTATAGTTTATTGTTGCGGTCTGGAGTTTACAACTTGTTGTGTCAAGTACACATATTTTGGTAATATCACTGAAGGAGTTTCTTGGTGTTCATGGATAATAGTTGGATGACAGAATATGGTCATAAATTTAAATTGAATGTTTGGTGTTGGTGCCAAATTACTTGAAGCCTTTCAATTTTGTTGGTTGTATTTGGTGTATTATTTGTAATTAAATTCATGCTCGTGTGTCTATTTAATTGAGTTGGCGTATTGTTTTATACTAGCATGTCCGTCTCTATTTGCCAATATTTTGAGAATGAATTTCGGGGACGAAGTTCCTTTTATGAGGGGTAGATAATATCCAGGACATAATTGCTTTTAATGCTTTCAATTTTTTCTTTAAGTTGGTAATTGCATGCATTCAAGTCTGAATTCGGGAGAATGTTGCTTTCCAAGTTAGTACGTTTTTAAGTTTGAATTTCGGTCTTTTATTTTCCTTTTGGTGTGAATGTTGTTTCCGAGTTAGTACGTTGAAAATGCAGTGGTTTAGAGTTGGTGTGAATTAGATATTTGAAAGTATGTCTGCGAATGATAGTGGTCTTTTAGGCGATAGCTTCGTGGTTGTGACTAGTTGTGATGGTGGTTGTGACTAGTTGTGATAGTGGAAGTAGTTCGAGAAGTTATGATTGGGCGTATGGGACGAACTTAGGGGACGAAGTTCCTTTTAGGGGGGAAGACTGTAATACCTGCCGTATTAGGGACTTGTTGACTGACCCTTTGACCTTGGGGTTCCCTAGTGAGAGAGGGAAAAAGGAGAGATACGTATAGTCAAAGACCAGACTAGGAACTCGATCTAGTAGCAGTCACTCGACCGAGTAAGTGGAACTCGACCGATTGCGGTGTACTCGGTCGAGTAGGGCCTACTCGACCGAGTACTTGTTTGACAGCGCAATAGTTTATACCACACGGAGGTTGTGTCTTATAACATTTCATTTCATTATTTCGTCACTTCCTAAACCTATTACACTCTTTACCTAACCTCTCATCTCTCACTACCCATCTATCGTCTTACCATGATCTAATCCGGGGAGGTAGATGGTCTATGCATGAGGTCATCAAGTCGGGTTGTTGCCACCGTTGGCATCGATCTGCGTCTCAAGGTGATTTGTGAATAATTGTTATCTCTTAGTAGATCTTGAATAGCTTAGTGATAGAATACAGTTGTTACTTGTAGGAATCAATGTGGAGTCTTGCCTAGCATAATATGATGGACGCATCTTCATGGAATAGCAAAAAAGGTAGGGTTTGCCTACTCAATTGGTTGTGTAATTGATTAGTGGCTTGTGATTAACTGTTTGTATGTTATCCTAGATTGGAATTGATGGAGGTTGATTGGATTGTACTTGTGGTTGGTTGTTATGGTGGGACCATGTTGGGAGATGGTTCCATTCCTATGTTCTCCCCCTTGTGACTCCCGTCACAAGAGGGATGCGCACGTTAAGGAGCTGGGTTCGCTCGTTGCGATGAGCGGGGCCTAGGTGGTACGGCTGCGATCCCCACTGGCGGTTTGGGTTTCTCGCTGCGATGGGAACCTGGCAGGGCTACACCCTTCGGTGTGTAGCCGGTTACCGGTTATTGTCGGTGTTGGAGGATTGATTGATTATCATTGTTTGGATTATGTTGTCGTGAGGCTTTACTTTAATTATGTAGTTGACTGACCCCGTTTTTTGTTTTCAAAATTATGGTGATCCATTCGGGGATGGTGAGCAGTTGGTTTAGCAGGTGTTTCTTGTTTTGTTGCTTGCGGGATACTGAGGAGTGTGAGGCATCACGCTGTCTATCTAGTTGCCGCTGTCACTTATGCTTAGTAGTTTCTTTCAGTTGTATCAGAGTTGTCTTTCTTTTGCTATGTTTGTATAAACTGTAAGAAACATTTAATAAACGTTATGTTATTATTTATTTGATATACTTACCTCGGGCAACCGAGATGGTAGCGCCCTTACTTACTTGGGAAGGTCTTGTTAAGACTCTTTGGTAAGTGGGGGTGTTACATCTAAAGGAAATGTCGAGATAAAGGAGAAGAGTGGTAGTGCTAGCAGAAAACTAACACTTAATGGATAATATTGTGTTTTGGAATGTGAGGGGGATGAATAAAGTGGCAAATAGAAAGGAATAAATAGTTAGTGAATAAAGATATAAGTCTTTTTGGTTTATTGGAAACAAAAATAAAAAGCAGTTCTCTTAATAAAGTTGTAAATAGTTTCAATAATGATTGGAGTATTTCCACTAACACTAGATTTCACAAGGGTGGGAGGATATGGGTCCTTTGGCAGCCTTCCAGGTTCAATATTCATTCTAAAAACTACGATGCTCAGTACATTCATATGAAGTGGATTCCCTGATTAACAAGAGATGGTTTTACCTTACTTTCATTTATGCTTTCAATGCAATCCATGACAACGTCTCTCTGTGGAATAAGTTAAGGCATTTTGTTGTAAGGGTTAGAGGTCCTTAGGCTGTGGCTGGGGACTTCTGTGTTTTGGATCATAGTGAAAGGTGTGGAGGAAGTTCAAGTCAGGCTGAAATTGATCCTTTTAAGGCTTGTATGGTAGATTACGGTTTCCTTGATATCCATGCCACTGGTTCTCTTTTCGCCTGGAATAACAAGCAAAAACCTGAGGACAGAACATACAGTAGCCTTGATAGGTTTATGATTAATCAAGAGGTGACTGATCATTTCCCTGATCTCCTGAGGAAAATTATGATCATACCCCGTGTATTGTAAGCAGCAATAAGCATACCAAGTGGCATAGAAGTTTCAAATATTTCAATATGTGGGGGAGTACCAATTATTCCTTCCACGTGTTAAGAATGTTTGGTCCACTAGATTTGAAGGCACCCCTATGTACCAAGTGGTTAAAAAATTAAAAGCTCTCAAATATGATCTCAAGAAGTTAAATATTGATAGATTCTATGATATTGAGAATAATGTTAACATTCTTCAGATGTACTTCCATAAATTGCAGGCAGAGATAGGGGCATGTCCCAACAATGTCGAGAAAATCAGGAAATAATTCAAGGCTGCCCAAGATCTAATGGAGTTGACAAAAGCTAGGTATGTTGGAATATGTGTCCTCTGACAATAATGCGATCACAATTGTTGATCATATTGATCACATGTTTAAATCTCATTTTAAAGAATACGTGAGGGATGATTTATTATATATTCAACTGATCGTCATTAATCGGTAATGATTGGCTGACTAGAGTTTGACATTACTGTCGTGTGACGGTGGTGGTCAGTTGATCCCTTAAGGTCACACCTAAAGGACAATTCCCTTAATGGATAAATTGACTAATTGTATAACGATACAAAGTGATCAAATCCTTAAAAGTGAACAATTTACTTGTGAGAGAGAATATTGATATCATCTTATTGTAATGGGATTAAATGAGATTTATTTTAGTAATGAAATGCTTTGTTACTAAATTTTTTTTTTATTATTGTTTGAGAAACAATAGCGATAAGAATGAATGGTTAATTATAATTACAAAATATTGTGAATTATAATTATATGACCCATTTTATTTATGTGATCAAGTATCACTAGTCAATTTGTTGTATGTGATTTAATTAATTCATGAAATGATATTTATGTGATAAATATGCATTAAATTAATTAATAACATGTATTATACTACATGTGACATATTGTGTGACAAATGACAAATTGACAAAATAAAATGGTAGTCCATTTTATACATGGACCGGAAATGGAGGGTGTGTTAGTGGGTTTTTGGTTGTTTTATTTATTTGATAAAAAAAAAAGACATAATGATGCCTACCTACAACTAGTCTTACACATCTATTTTCTTGTGAAGACAAAAAGAAAAAGTAAGATGCCCTACATTGGACACCAAAACCGTTCACCCTCCACCATCATAAAAGAGAGAGTTTTTCTCTCATTATTATTCATTCACATGCAAAAACTCTCCTCCTTCTCTCTAGTTTTCTCTAACAAGTTTTGGAGATTCACATATATTTTGTTCATCCATTCTAATATTAAAACAAGGTTACTAGTGTAGTAATAATAACAATATTAGAATACTTTTTAAGGATACTAGTATAATAATCTAGTTAATTAGTATACTAGTTTAAGAGTAAGTCTTGGGTGCAATCTAAGGAGGATTTCTATACTTGGGATCTTGGAAAATCATCCTAATATTCTTTAAGCTCAAGAACAAGTGAAGGTAGGAGACCTTCATTTGTGCCCATTTGACCGATTTTATTTGATGGTGAGAAAACAATTTTCTCATATTTTATATTTTAGTTTGCATGCATAAGATTTGTATTTAATTTTATGACTAAATTAAATGTAACATATATGAATATGTAAAGTAATGAGATATAGATTTCTAACAAGCGGTATCATGAGCCTTAGGTTGTTTGCATGCAAATCGGTTATAGTTTTTCCGAGTTATACGATTAACATATAAAACTTATAAATTTGTGTTTATTATGACATATCACGAAATTTATTTTGCATGTTAAAGTTTCTGATCCTAAAATGTATTTAGGATATTTTGGTTAATTTATGGATTTTTATTGTTCATTTTATTTAATAATGGCATTAAAAATGTGATTTTATGATAAAAATGTCATTTTCGGACTAAAATTAGCTAAACTTCGAATTTTAAAGTGGTTTTTGGATATGTTTTCACATATATTATTTTTAGATGACCTGTAAATTGTCATAATGTTTGGAGTTCTTATGCTCGAAATATGGTTTTTTCAAGATAAAATCGAATTTAAATGGAAAAATAGGTTAATATGAGTAATATTTCGAATCTGGTCATTGAAATTTAGTATGTTGTCACATGAAATTTTACAAGATGTGAGTAAAATAACTGGCTATAATGAAGTCTTTATGCATGATTTATGATTTTTGATGAAAAATCATATAAATAGTGACTTTAATTAGTATAAATTGCTAAAACATATTTCATGACTAAGGAAAAACGTCACATGTTGAATTTTATCTCATACGGTCGATAATAGTATAACATTATACGGTCGATAATACTATACAATAATCACAATATTATTACTTATTTCTACGACGAAAGCTCCCGAAAACATACCTTATTGTTATATATAGAGTAAAAGAGGTACTATGTATGTACTATGCGTCATCTGCCTTGCTCTCATTTCTCTCGTTATTAATCTTTCCCATTTATGTGTGTTAATTTCTTCAAATGAAATGAATGTTGATGGGGTATTTATAGCCACTCGGTGTATCAAAATAGTGAGCAAATTGGTTTTCCCTTCATCTTTCTTAGTAACTAAGAAATGTATATTTATCCATTTGCATGCATGGATAGGCATACTTATCTAAAATTATTCAAAATATCCTAAGCATAATACAATTATAATATTATGATATTATAATAGTTAAATAATCAATAGAATGTAATGAGTTACTAATTATTATTCACATTGTACCTAGTAACGATTACATATTTAAGAGTAATAACAAGACTAGTAAATTAAATGATCTATTTTTTTTTTAGGATATTACATTCTACCTTCCTTAAAATAAGTTTCGTCCCGAAACTTGAAAATAAAAAAATGAAAAAGTTAAAACTTCGTTTTCTCAAAATTTAATAGAGTTATAAGAATTTACTTTAATAAAACTTTTTCAATCACATTTATGAAATTAATAAAAAGCATATGTCTTATATAATGGAACGCAGGAATTCCCGTCGCGAACAAGAATTCGAGTAATCCAATTCAAAGACAAACTCAAATGAGTTCGTAGGCGCTTAACCTGTTATTAGATGTCCTTAATAACAAGTCCTAATATCCAACCAATCGCATAAAACAAAAACTGAAAATTTCATTTTCAATTTCATAGTAAAGATAAACATTTTTTTTTCTGAATATACAACATTAAATTATTAAAATGCACCAAAGATGAAATTGAACTAGATCGAACTTTTGTAATATGATAAATAGAATTAGTTACAAAATTTCGAAATTATGAAAACAATATTAAGATATAATGAGTGGAAGGATAGAGTCAAAATCTTAAAGGTAAAATGTCCCGAAGCTTTCTTAACGTATCGCACATCAATAAATATGCATATATTATGAGACTCGCAAGTAGAAACTTCATGCAAATATGTAAATGTACGCACAAGAAAAACAATTAGAACATCCAAACTATATATTACTAAAACAATAAAATAATTAGTAAATAAATCACTTAAACAAGTAATTTGAGACACTTTATATCTACCCCACTCTCTATTAGTCGGTTTCTATATGTTTGTTACGAGTTTTATACTACCCCCAAGAATCTATTCTCCCGCTAGACGTATGGCCGAAGGCTCAATACGCAGTTGCAGGGTTGCTCTAATACCATTTTGTAACGCCCCCGAAAAGCAGACATGCAGCTCAAAACAGCTCTTTTTATTAATAATAAACAACAGCGGAAAATACAAGAGCGTCACCGCCGTATTTCCCATTCGGAAAATACATGGCTTTTAAAAGAACAAAGATAAATACACTTTTTAAAGATAAAAACTAATAACTTGTTTACATATTCATCCTATTAGGTTATCTGGAATTCCTCACACTTGACCTTCTCCCAAACTTGTACCTGAAAAAGAATGAAAATAACGGAATCAGCCAACCACGGGCTGAGTATGACTCCGGTCACCTCCACCGGCCATACTTACCTCCATTTTAATATTTTACTTCTTTCTAGTCTCACAAGTATAAAAATAGGTCACATGAACACAATCAAATAATTATTAAATAGACTTGCACAACCTGTCATTTTAGAATACAATAACTCACTTTACAATTATACCGGTCTACCATTACTAAATAGAGAGACATTATGGAGTAGAAACTCCCCTGGGCTAAGTCCTCCTCCATGTACACAGGATCCCAGGTCTAAGACCCGTGTAAACCCCCTGGCACTTTCACCAGTAATAATCAGAACCTTAGTTCACATGAGGCCATGCCCCCTTCCATGTACATAGGATAAATTTATAATGTCATCTCACTCCCGTAATCGTATCCCGAATGTTCAATTGACCAATAGTACATTATAACATAAGTATTAACATTATAAATTTACTACGGTTCTGATTATTACTGGTGAAAGTGCCAGGGGGTTTATACGGGTCTTAGACCTGGGATCCTATGTACATGGAGGAGGGCTTAGCCTAGGGGAGTTTTCTACTCCGTAATGTCTCTCTATTCAGTAATGGTAGACCGGTATAATTGTAAAGTGAGTTATTGCATTCTGAAATGACAGGTTGTGCATGTCTTTTTAATAATTATTTGACTATATTCATGTGACCTATTTTATACTTGTGCAACCAAAAAGAAGTACAATATTAAAATGGAGGTCAGTAGGGCCGGTGGAGGTGACCGGAGTCATACTCAGCCTGTGGTTGGCTGATCATGTTACTTTTATTCTTTTTCAGGTACAAGTGTTGGGAAGGACAAGTGTGAGGAGTTTCAGATAGGACCAATGACCTAATAGGATGAATAATGTAATCGAGTTCTTAGTTTATAGCTTTTTAAGTGTATTTATACTTTTAATTATATAAGCCTTGTATTTTTTCCAGAAGGGGGAATACGGCGGTGATAACCTTGTAATTCCGCTGCTGTCTATTATTAATAAAAGAGCTATTTTGAGCTGCCTGTCTGCTTATCAGGGGGCTATCAATTATTAATAAAAAGAGCTATTTTGACCAGCCTGTCTACTTTTCGGAGGCGTTACAAAATGGTACCAGAGCAACCCTGCGACCGCGTGTTGAGCCTTCGGCATACATCTAGCGGGGGAATAGATTTTTGGGTCTAGTATAAAACTCGTAATAAACACATAGAAACCGACTAATGGAGAGTGGGGTAGATATAAAGTGTCTCGGATTACTTTTTTAAGTGACTTGTTTATAATTCATACATTGCTTTAATGATGTATAGGTTACGTGATCTGTTTTTTCTTGTGCGTGCATCGCATGTAATTGCTAGTCTCATGAGATATATGCATATTTATTTGTGTACGATACGTTAAGAAAATTTCGGGATATTTTACCTTTAAGATTTTGACTCTATCCTCCCACTCATTATATCTTAATATTGTTTTCATAATTTCGAAATTTTGATACTTATTCTATTTACCGTATTACAAAAGTTCAAACTAGTTCAAGTTCGTCGTTTGTGCATTTTAATAATTTAATGTTATATATTCAAAAAATAAATGTTTACCTTAACTAAGAATTTGAAAATGAAATTTTTATTTTTTTTTTCCTTGCCTTTGTGCGGTTGTTGGTATGTTATTACTTGTTATTGGAGATATCTAATAACAGGTTTAACACCTACTAACGCATGATTTGAGTTAGTCTTTGAATTGGATTACTCGAATTCTTGTTCGCGACAGGAATTCTTGTGTTCCATAATATAAGACGTACGCTTTTTACTAGTTTCATAAATGTGATTGAAATACTTTTATTAAGTAAATTCTTATAACTTTCTTGAGTTTTGAGAAAACGAAGTTTCAACTTTTCCTATTTCTATTTCAAGTTTCGGGTCGAAACTTATTTTAAAGTGGATAGAATGTAATACCCGAAAAAAAAATTATTATAACTCGACACATGTTAACCCGAGTCACATCGAGATCAACTAATTTCCTATTTAGAAATGTAGTAATATATTTTGAAGCCTAGTTTTACTTAAGAGCTAAGTAATACTATATATTTTTGTTTTAGGATAACCATTAGCTAAATATGATAGTTATCATGTAAATGTAAAGAGTAGACTTATTCTATATGTATTAAACCGACTTCACACACTATAAATAGGCCATCCCTGCACATAGAAGAAAATATTCAACCAAAGACATAAACAAATGGGGTAGTACGTATGTATGTTGGACATTACAAGACATGCAAAGTGAATTAAGTTAGCTACATCCTTGTATATATGGTATGATTTCGGGACCCTTCGTCGTAGAAATAATTATTATTGTAGTTATGGTATAGTATTATCAACCGTATAATGTTATATTATCATTATGTTACTCACATGTTATTTTAACTATCTTTGTATGAACATGTGACTGTCATGTTTACTACTTCTGTTATAATGTATTATTGGCCAAAGGCAACATTCGGGATACGATTACGGGAGAGGGAAGACATTACAAATTTATCCTGTGTACATGGAAGGGGGCATGTCCTCATGTGAACTAAGGTTCTGTTTATTACTGGTGAAAGTACCAGGGGGTTTACACGGGTCTTAGACCTGGGATCCTGTGTACATGGAGGAGGGTTTAGCCCAGGGGAGTTTCTACTCCGTAATGTCTCTCTATTTAGTAATGGTAGACTGGTATAATTGTAAAGTGAGTTATTGCATTCTAAAATGACAGGTTGTGCATGTCTATTTAATAATTATTTGATTTTGTTCATGTGACCTATTTTTATACTTGTGAGACCAGAAAGAAGTAAAATATTAAAATGGAGGTAAGTAGGGCCGATGGAGGTAACCGGAGTCATACTCAGCCTGTGGTTGGCTGATCATGTTACTTTTATTCTTTTTTAGGTACAAGTGTTGGGAAGGACAAGTGTGAGGAATTTCAAATAGGACCAATGACCTAATAGGATGAATAATGTAATCGAGTTCTTAGTTTATAGCTTTTTAAGTGTATTTATATTTTTAATTATATAAGCCTTGTATTTTTCCGGAAGGGGGAATACGGCGGTGACGCCCTTGTAATTCCGCTGCTGTCTATTATTAATAAAAGAGCTATTTTGAGCTGCCTGTCTGCTTATCCGGGGGCTATCTATTATTAATATAAAGAGCTATTTTGACCAGCCTGTCAACTTTTCGGGGGCGTTACAAAATGGTATCAGAGCAACCCTGCGACCGCGTGTTGAGCCTTCGGCCATACGTCTAGCGGGGGAATAGATTTTTGGGTCTAGTATAAAACTCGTAATAAACACATAGAAACCGACTAATGGAGAGTGAGGTAGATATAAAGTGTCTCGGATTACTTTTTTAAGTGACTTGTTTATAATTCATACATTGTTTTAATGATGTATAGGTTAGTTGATCTGTTTTTTCTTGTGCGTGCATCGCATGTAATTGCTAGTTTCATGAGATATATGCATATTTATTTGTGTACGATACGTTAAGAAAATTTCGGGACATTTTACCTTTAAGATTTTGACTCTATCCTCCCACTCATTATATCTTAATATTGTTTTCATAATTTCGAAATTTTGATACTTATTCTATTTACCGTGTTACAAAAGTTCAAACTAGTTCAAGTTCGTCGTTGGTGCATTTTAATAATTTAATGTTATATATTCAAAAAATAAATGTTTACCTTAACTAAGAAATTGAAAATGAAATTTTTAATTTTTGTTTTCCTTGCCTTTGTGCGGTTGTTGGTATGTTATTACTTGTTATTGGAGATATCTAATAACAGGTTTAACACCTACTAACGCATGATTTGAGTTAGTCTTTGAATTGGATTACTCGAATTCTTGTTCGCGACAGGAATTCTTGTGTTCCATAATATAGGACGTACGCTTTTTACTAGTTTCATAAATGTGATTGAAATACTTTTATTAAGTAAATTCTTATAACTTTCTTGAGTTTTGAGAAAACGAAGTTTTAACTTTTCCTATTTCTATTTCAAGTTTCGGGACGAAACTTATTTTAAGGTGGATAGATTGTAATACCCGAAAAAAAAAATTATTATAACTCGACACATGTTAACCCGAGTCACATCGAGATCAACTAATTTCCTATTTAGAAATGTAGTAATATATTTTGAAGCTTAGTTTTACTTAAGAGCTAAGTAATATTAGATATTTTTGTTTTAGGATAACCATTAGCTAAATGTGATAGTTATCATGTAAATGATAAACACTAAAGAAGTAAAGAGTAGACTTATTCTATATGTATTAAACCGACTTCACACACTATAAATAGGCCATCCCTGCACATAGAAGAAAATATTCAACCAAAGACATAAACAAATGGGGTAGTACGTATGTATGTTAGACATTACAAGACATGCAAAGTGAATTAAGTTAGCTACATCCTTGTATATATGGTATGATTTCGGGACCCTTCGCCGTAGAAATAATTATTATTGTAGTGATTATGGTATAGTATTATCAACCGTACAATGTTATATTATCATTATGTTACTCACATGTTATTTTAACTATCTTTGTATGAACATGTGACTGTCATGTTTACGACTTCTGTTATAATGTATTATTGGCCAATGGTAACATTCGGGATACGATTACGGGAGAGGGAAGACATTACAAATTTATCCTGTGTACATGGAGGGGGGCACGTCCTCATGTGAACTAAGGTTCTGATTATTACTGGTGAAAGTGCCAGGGGGTTTACACGGGTCTTAGACCTTGGATCCCGTGTACATGGAGGAGGGCTTAGCCCAGGGGAGTTTCTACTACGTAATGTCTCTCTATTTAGTAATGGTAGACCGGTATAATTGTAAAGTGAGTTATTGCATTCTAAAATGACAGGTTGTGCATGTCTATTTAATAATTATTTGATTGTGTTCATGTGACCTATTTTTATACTTGTGAGACCAGAAAGATGTAAAATATTAAAATGGAGGTAAGTAGGGCCGATGGAGGTAACCGGAGTCATATTCAGCCTGTGGTTGGCTGATCATGTTACTTTTATTCTTTTTCAGGTACAAGTGTTGGGAAGGACAAGTGTGAGGAATTTCAGATAGGACCAATGACCTAATAGGATGAATAATGTAATCGAGTTCTTAGTTTATAGCTTTTTAAGTGTATTTATATTTTTAATTATATAAGCCTTGTATTTTTCCGGAAGGGGGAATACGGTGGTGACGACCTTGCAATTCCGCTGCTGTCTATTATTAATAAAAGAGCTATTTTGAGCTGCATGTCTGCTTATCCGGGGGCTATCTATTATTAATAAAAAGAGCTATTTTGACCAGCCTGTCTACTTTTCGGGGGCGTTACAAAATGGTATCAAAGCAACCCTGCGACCGCGTGTTGAGCCTTCGGCCATACGTCAAGCGGAGGAATAGATTTTTGGGTCTAGTATAAAACTCGTAATAAACACATAGAAACCGACTAATGGAGAGTGAGGTAGATATAAAGTGTCTCGGATTACTTTTTTAAGTGACTTGTTTATAATTCATACATTGTTTTAATGATGTATAGGTTAGGTGATCTGTTTTTTCTTGTGCGTGCATCGCATGTAATTGCTAGTCTCATGAGATATATGCATATTTATTTGTGTACGATACGTTAAGAAAATTTCGGGACATTTTACCTTTAAGATTTTGACTCTATTCTCCCACTAATTCTATCTTAATATTGTTTTCATAATTTCGAAATTTTGATACTTATTCTATTTACCGTATTACAAAAGTTCAAACTAGTTCAAGTTCGTCGTTCGTGCATTTTAATAATTTAATGTTATATATTCAGAAAATAAATGTTTACCTTAACTAAGAATTTGAATAAGAAATTTTTAATTTTTGTTTTCCTTGCCTTTGTGCGGTTGTTGGTATGTTATTACTTGTTATTGGAGATATCTAATAACAGGTTTAACACCTACTAACGCATGATTTGAGTTAGTGTTTGAATTGGATTACTTGAATTCTTGTTCGCGACAGGACTTCTTGTGTTCCATAATATAAGACGTACGCTTATTAGTAGTTTCATAAATGTGTTTGAAATACTTTTAGTAAGTAAATTCTTATAACTTTCTTGAGTTTTGAGAAAACGAAGTTTTAACTTTTCCTATTTCTATTTCAAGTTTCAGGACGAAACTTATTTTAAGGTGGATAGAATGTAATACCCGAAAAAAAAATTATTATAACTCGACACATGTTAATCCGAGTCACATCGAGATCAACTAATTTTCTATTTAGAAATGTAGTAATATATTTTGAAGCCTAGTTTTACTTAAGAGCTAAGTAATATTAGATATTTTTGTTTTAGGATAACCATTAGCTAAATGTGATAGTTATCATGTAAATGATAAACACTAAAGAAGTAAAGAGTAGACTTATTCTATATGTATTAAACCGACTTGACACACTATAAATAGGCCATCCCTGCACACAGAAGAAAATATTCAACCAAAGACATAAACAAATGGGGTAGTACGTATGTATGTTGGACATTACAAGACATGCAAAGTGAATTAAGTTAGCGACATCCTTGTATATATGGTATGATTTCGGGACCCTTCGCCGTAGAAATAATTATTATTGTAGTGATTATGGTATAGTATTATCAACCGTATAATGTTATATTATCATTATGTTACTCACATGTTATTTTAACTATCTTTGTATGAACATGTGACTGTCATGTTTACTACTTCTGTTATAATGTATTATTGGCCAATGGTAACATTCGGGATACGATTACGGGAGAGGGAAGACATTACAAATTTATCCTGTGTACATGGAAGGGGGCACGTCCTCATGTGAACTAAGGTTCTGATTATTACTGGTGAAAGTGCCAGGGGGTTTACACGGGTCTTAGACCTGGGATCCCGTGTACATGGAGGAGGGCTTAGCCCAGGGGAGTTTATACTCCGTAATGTCTCTCTATTTAGTAATGGTAGACCGGTATAATTATAAAGTGAGTTATTGCATTCTAAAATGACAGGTTGTGCATGTCTATTTAATAATTATTTGATTGTGTTCATGTGACCTATTTTTATACTTGTGAGACCAGAAAGATGTAAAATATTAAAATGGAGGTAAGTAGGGCCGATGGAGGTAATCGGAGTCATATTCAGCCTGTGGTTGGCTGATCATGTTACTTTTATTCTTTTTCAGGTACAAGTGTTGGGAAGGACAAGTGTGAGGAATTTCAGATAGGACCAATGACCTAATAGGATGAATAATGTAATCGAGTTCTTAGTTTATAGCTTTTTAAGTGTATTTATATTTTTAATTATATAAGCCTTGTATTTTTCCGGAAGGGGGAATACGGCGGTGACGCCCTTGCAATTCCGCTGCTGTCTATTATTAATAAAAGAGCTATTTTGAGCTGCATGTCTGCTTATCCGGGGGCTATCTATTATTAATAAAAAGAGCTATTTTGACCAGCCTGTCTACTTTTCGGGGGCGTTACAAAATGGTATCAGAGCAACCCTGCGACCGCGTGTTGAGCCTTCGGCCATACGTCTTGCGGAGGAATAGATTTTTGGGTCTAGTATAAAACTCGTAATAAACACATAGAAACCGACTAATGGAGAGTGAGTTAGATATAAAGTATCTCGGATTACTTTTTTAAGTGACTTGTTTAAAATTCATACATTGTTTTAATGATGTATAGGTTAGGTGATCTGTTTTTTCTTGTGCGTGCATCGCATGTAATTGCTAGTCTTATGAGATATATGCTTATTTATTTGTGTACGATACGTTAAGAAAATTTCGGGACATTTTACCTTTAAGATTTTGACTCTATCCTCCCACTCATTATATCTTAATATTGTTTTCATAATTTCGAAATTTTGATACTTATTCTATTTACCGTATTACAAAAGTTCAAACTAGTACAAGTTCGTCGTTGGTGCATTTTAATAATTTAATGTTATATATTCAGAAAATAAATGTTTACCTTAACTAAGAATTTGAAAATGAAATTTTTAATTTTTGTTTTCCTTGCCTTTGTGCGGTTGTTGGTAAGTTATTACTTGTTATTGGAGATATCTAATAACAGGTTTAACACCTACTAACGCATGATTTGAGTTAGTCTTTGAATTGGATTACTTGAATTCTTGTTCGCGACAGGAATTCTTGTGTTCCATAATATAAGACGTACGCTTTTTACTAGTTTCATAAATGTGATTGAAATACTTTTATTAAGTAAATTCTTATAACTTTCTTGAATTTTGAGAAAACGAAGTTTTAACTTTTCCTATTTATATTTCAAGTTTCGGGACGAAACTTATTTTAAGGTGGATAGAATGTAATACCCGAAAAAAAAATTATTATAACTCGACACATGTTAACCCGAGTCACATCGAGATCAACTAATTTTCTATTTAGAAATGTAGTAATATAATTTGAAGCCTAGTTTTACTTAAGAGCTAAGTAATATTAGATATTTTTGTTTTAGGATAACCATTAGCTAAATGTGATAGTTATCATGTAAATGATAAACACTAAAGAAGTAAAGAGTAGACTTATTCTATATGTATTAAACCGACTTCACACACTATAAATAGGCCATCCCTGCACACAGAAGAAAATATTCAACCAAAGACATAAACAAATGGGGTAGTATGTATGTATGTTTGACATTACAAGACATGCAAAGTGAATTAAGTTAGATACATCCTTGTATATATGGTATGATTTCGGGACCCTTCGTCGTAGAAATAATTATTATTGTAGTGATTATGTTATAGTATTATCAACCGTATAATGTTATATTATCATTATGTTACTCACATGTTATTTTAACTATCTTTGTATGAACATGTGACTGTCATGTTTACTACTTCTGTTATAATGTATTATTGGCCAATGGTAACATTCGGGATACGATTACGGGAGAGGGGAGACATTACAAATTTATCTTGTGTACATGGAAGGGGGCACGTCCTCATGTGAACTAAGGTTCTGATTATTACTGGTGAAAGTGCTAGGGGGTTTACACGGGTCTTAGACCTGGGATCCCGTGTACATGGAGGAGGGCTTTGCCCAAGGGAGTTTCTACTCCGTAATGTCTCTCTATTTAGTAATGGTAGACCGGTATAATTGTAAAGTGAGTTATTGCATTCTAAAATGACAGGTTGTGCATGTCTATTTAATATTTATTTGATTGTATTCATGTGACCTATTTTTATACTTGTGAGACCAGAAAGAAGTAAAATATTAAAATGGAGGTAAGTAGGGCCGATGGAGGTAACCGGAGTCATATTCAGCCTGTGGTTGGCTGATCATGTTACTTTTATTCTTTTTCTGGTACAAGTGTTGGGAAGGACAAGTGTGAGGAATTTCAGATAGGACCAATGACCTAATAGGATGAATAATTTAATCGAGTTCTTAGTTTATAGCTTTTTAAGTGTATTTATATTTTTAATTATATAAGCCTTGTATTTTTCCGGAAGGGGGAATACGGTGGTGACGCCTTTGTAATTCCGCTGTTGTCTATTATTAATAAAAGAGCTATTTTGAGCTGCCGTTCTGCTTATCCGGGGGCTATCTATTATTAATAAAAAGAGCTATTTTGACCAGCCTGTCTACTTTTCGGAGGCGTTACAAAATTGTAATATCCCGAGAAAAATAAGACTGTTATTACCCGTATAGACTAATATCCGATTAAATTAAACATATCTTTGGTATAGTTTGATATGTATTAACCCGAGTTGAAAACTATCTCGATTGAGTCAGCCTTTAAACGTGTAATGTAACTCGTACATAGTTATCTATGATTTTACTTAGTGGTTAATTAATATTTGAATGGATAGTTATCATTTTGGATATGCATGAGCTTACTTAATTCTTAAGTTTAGAAATAGATTGAGATGACGTGAAGCATTCATGCTTGTTGGTGATGAGCCGCCTCACAAGTACTATAAATAGCCTTCATCATTCCTTATAAATGAACAAAAAGTAAAGTATACGAGGGATATGAAGAGTCACATAATATAAATATTTTACTTATGATTAGCTACTACTCTATATACATGATTTATAAGTATGATTTTTGGACCCTTTGTCGTAGAAATAAGTAATAATGTAGTGCTTATTGTATAGTATTATCGACCGTATAATGTTATATTATCATTATGTTACTCACATGTTATATTAACTGTCTTTATATGAAAATGTGACTGTCATGTTAGTACTTCTGTTATAATGTACTATTGGCCAATTGTAGCATTCGGGATACGATTACGGGAGAGAGATGACATATTAAATTTATCTTGTGTACATGAAAGGGGGCACGTCCTCATGTGAAATACGGTTCTGATTATTACTGGTGAAAGTGTCAGGGGGTTTACACGGATCTTAGACCTGGGATCCTGTGTACATGGAGGAGGGCTTAGCCTAGGGGAGTTTTACTCCGTAATGTCTCTCTATTCAGTAATGGTAGACCGGTATAATTGTAAAGTGATTTATTGCATTCTAAAATGACAATGCATGTCTATTTAATAATTATCCGAATGTGTTCATATGACCTATTTTCTATACTTGTGAGATGTGAATTGAGTAAATTACTAAAAGCAGGTAAGTAGGGCCGGTGGAGGTGATCGGAGTCATACTAAGCCGGTGGTTGCTGATTCCGTTGCTTTCATTCTTTTTCAGGTACAAGTGTCGGGGAATGACAAGAGTGAGGAATTTCAGATAGGATCGATGACCTAATAGGATGAATATGTAATCGAGTTATTAGTTTATAGCTTTAACAAGTGTATTTATCTTTATTCTTGTAATAGCCTTGTATTTTTCGGATGGGAAATACGGCGGTGACGCCCTATAATTCCGCTGCTGTCTATTATAAATAAAAAGAGCTATTTTGAGCTGCCTGTCTGCTTTCCGGGGGCGTTACAAAATGGTATCAGAGCAACCATGTAACCGCGTGTTGAGCCTTCGGCCATACGTCTAGCGGGGGAATAGATTTTTGGGTCTAGTATAAAACACGTACCAAATAGATAGAAACCGACTAAAAGAGAGTGGGGTAGATATAAAGTGTCTTGGATTACTTGTTTAAGTGACTTTTTTTTAGTTCATATTTTGCCTTAAAGATGGATAGTTTGGGGTGATCTGATTTTCTTGTGCGTGCATTGCATGTAGTTGCATGAGATTTCTAGTCTTAAGGAGTTAGTATATTCAAGTTTCGGGATATTTTACCTTTAAAATTTGTACTTTTTGCCGTCCCACTCATTAATTTGGGTGTTGTTCCCGTTGATTTTGAAGTTTTATAGACAAACTGTTTTACGTTTTACGAAAATTTCTAACTAGTTCGAGTTAATTTTTGGAGTATTTTCAAAATTATGTTATATATAGAAATTTACAAAAAAAATTACTTTACTAAGGATTTGAAAATAAAATTTTCGATTTTCGTTTTCTTTGGTTTTATGCGATTGGTGAGATGCTATGACTTTGTTATTAGAGGCCTCTAATAACAGGTTCAGCGCCTACTAACGCATGATTTGAGTTTTTCTTTAAATTGGATTACATTAATTCTTGTTCGCGACGGGAATTACTGCTTTCCATTTTATAAGACACACGTTTTTACTCATTTCATAAATGTGATTGAAAAACTTTTATTAAAGTAAATTCTTATAACTCTATTAAATTTTGAGAAAACGAAGTTTTAACTTTTTCATTTTTTATTTTCAAGTTTCGGGACGAAACTTATTTTAAGGAGGGTAGAATGTAATATCCTAATAAAAAAAATAGATCATTTAATTTATTAGTCTTGTTATTACTCTTTAATATGTCATCATTACTAAGTGCAATGTGAATAATAATTAGTAACTCATTACATACTATTGATTATTTAACTATTATAATATCATAATATTAAAATTGTATTATGCTTAGGATACTTTGAATAATTTTAGATAAGTATGGTTGTTACTATCCAATATCCATGCATGCAAATGGGTAAATATAGGTTTCTAAGTTATTAAGAAAGATATGGTAAAATACAAGTTGTGCGCATGTTAATAAGCCGACTTTATTGGCTATAAAAGGGCCTGGCATTCAACATTTGATACAAAAAGAAAAGAAGTCATGTAGTACACATTACCTTCTACGTCTAGCTACTAATTCATATATACAATATAAGGTATGATTTCGGGATCCTTTGTTGTAGAAATAAGTAATAATGTAGTGCTTATTGTATAGTATTATCGACCGTATAATGTTATATTATCATTATGTTACTCACATGTTATATTAACTGTCTTTATATGAAAATGTGACTGTCATGTTAGTACTTCTGTTATAATGTACTATTGGCCAATTGTAGCATTCGGGATACGATTACGGGAGAGGGATGACATTATAAATTTATCCTGTGTACATGGAAGGGGGAACGTCCTCATGTGAACTACTGTTCTGATTATTACTGGTGAAAGTGTCAGGGGGTTTACACGGGTCTTAGACCTGGGATCCTGTGTACATGGAGGAGGGATTAGCCTAGGGGAGTTTTACTCTGTAATGTCTCACTATTCAGCAATGGTAGACCGGTATAATTGTAAAGTGATTTATTGCATTCTAAAATGACAATGCATGTCTATTTAATAATTATCCGAATGTGTTCATATGACCTATTTTCTATACTTGTGAGATGTGAATTGAGTAAATTACTAAAAGCAGGTAAGTAGGGCCGGTGGAGGTGATCGGAGTCATACTCAGCCGGTGGTTGACTGATTCCGTTACTTTCATTCTTTTTCAGGTACAAGTGTCGGGGAATGACAAGAGTGTGGATTTTCAGATAGGATCGATGACCTTATAGGATGAATATGTAATCGAGTTATTAGTTTATAGCTTTAACAAGTGTATTTATCTTTATTCTTGTAATAGCCTTGTATTTTCCGAATGGGAGCTGCCTGTCTGCTTTCTGGGGGCGTTACAAAACTGAAACACCCCACGGTAATTGAAGAGGTCCAGTGATAGGCTTAAATGACTAGTGCTTAAAGAGATTGGAAGTACTACTCATATCAACAAAGTGCACTCTCTTTTATGGTCATCCATGCGAAAGAACTCCAAAGTTAAGCGTGCTTGACTGGGAGTAGTCCTAGAATGGCTGACCTCCTGGGAAGGTTTCCGGGATGCGCATGAGTGAGGACAAAATGCGCTGTAATGCACCCGTGTTGATCTGTGGGCCATGTACACAGCCTGGTGAGCTATCATAAGTAACCACTCCCGACCCGGTTTGGGCCGGGGTATTACCAGTGGTATAAGAGCAACCCTGCGACCGTGTGGTGATCGGAGGCAGTTGTTATACGCTCCTGGAGGCAGTTGTTATACGCTTCATAGTGATCACACACCTAGTGAGGGAGGATTCTGGGTTAGCGGTTATGCTCCCAGGCGCAACGAGGACGTTGCGTTCTTCAAGTGGGGGTGACTGTAACACCCCACGGTAATTGAAGAGGTCCAGTGATAGGCTTAAATGACTAGTGCTTAAAGAGATTGGAAGTACTACTCATATCAACAAAGTGCACTTTCCTTTATGGTCATCCATGCGAAAGAACTCCAAAGTTAAGCGTGCTTGAGTGGGAGTAGTCCTAAGATGGGTGACCTCCTGGGAAGGTTTCCGGCATGCGCATGAGTGAGGACAAAATGCGCTGTAAAGGACCCGTGTTGATCTGTGGGCCATGTACACAGCCTGGGGAGCTATCATAAGTAACCGCTCCCGACACGATTTGGGTCGGGGTGTTACCATTTTGTAACGCCCCCGAAAAGCAGACAAACAGCTCAAAATAGCTCTTTTTATTAATAATAGACAGCCGCGGAATTACAAGGGCGTCACCGCCGTATTTCCCATCCGGAAAATACAAGGCTTTTAAAGGAATAAAAAAAACACACTTGTTAAAGCTATAAACTAAGAACTCGATTACATTATTCATCCTATTAAGTCATTAATCCTATTTGAAATTTCTCACATTTATCCTTCCCCGACACTTGTACCTGAAAAAGAATGAAAGTAACATGATCAGCCAACCACAGGCTGAGTATGACTCCGGTCACCTCCATCTGCCCTACTTAACTCCATTTTAATATTTTACTTCTTCCTGGTAGCACAAGTACAATAAAATAGGTCATATGAACACAGTTGGATAATTATTAAATAGACATGCATATCCTGTCATTTCAGTATGCAATAACTCACTTTACAATTATACCGGTCTACCATTACTGAATAGAGAGACATTACAGAGTAAAACTCCCCTAGGCTAAGCCCTTCTCCATGTACACAGGATCCCAGGTCTAAGACCCGTGTAAACCCCCTGGCACTTTCACCAGTAATAATCAGAACCTTAGTTCACATGGGGACGTGCCCCTTCCATGTACACAGGATAAATTTGTAATGTCATCTCCCTCCCGTAATCGTATTCCGAATGCTATAATTGGCCAATAGTACATTATACTTATAACACTATTATGACAACATACCTTCATAATATGACGATCAATATAACATGTGAGTAACATAACGATAATATAACATTATACGGTCGATAATACTATACAATAAGCACGATATTATTACTTATTTCTACGACGAAGGGTCCCGAAATCATACCTTATATTGTATATATGAATTAGTAGCTAGACGTAGAAGGTAATGTGTACTACATGACTCCTTTTCTTTTTGTATCAAATGTTGAATGCCAGGCCCTTTTATAGCCAATAAGGTCGGCTTATTAACATGCGCACAACTTTTATTTTACCATATCTTTCTTAATAACTAAGAAACCTATATTTACCCATTTGCATGCATGGATATTGGATAGTAACAACCATACTTATCTAAAATTATTCAAAATATCCGAGCATTATACGATTATAATATTATAATATTATAATAGTTAAATAATCTTAATAGTATGTAATGAGTTACTAATTATTATTCACATTGCACCTAGTAACGATGACATATTTAAGAGTAATAACAAGACTAGTAAATTAAATGATCTATTTTTTTTTTCAGGATATTACATTCTACCCTACTTAAAATAAGTTTCGTCCCGAAACTTGAAAATAGAAAATGAAAAAGTTAAAACTTCGTTTTCTGAAAACTTAATAGAGTTATAAGAATTTACTTTAATAAAAGACTTTCAATGACATTTATGAAATGAATAAAAAGCAAACGTCTTAGATACAATAATAAAGGTATGCATATTACAAAAATTTCCAACTTGTTCCAGTTTGTCTTTGGTGTATTTTGAAAATTTCATGTTGTATATTCAAAATAAATAAATATATATATATATAGGGTCGGGATCCAGTGAGAACCACTAAGATAATGAGAACTGTGAGAACCTCTTTGAGCCCTTAGATATCAGACGAAGGGCTGAGATCCAATCACTTTTTTTTGTCCAAAGTCCACACCTACTGTCATCTAACCAAATTGCCCTCTTTCAAATTTCTTTCTCTCTCTCCGTTACTAAACTATTTCCATAAATTGAACACATGTTTTAATAGCTCATTCCTTCATCAATGGAGTCGCGGAATGAACCATCTTTTACCAATGCTATAAGTTCAATGAGGTTTGTTTAACTTCTCCATAGAAATTTGACTTTATTTGTTTGGAATTTGTTAATTCGTCAACAAATTACGTTTGATAAATAGTAGAATCGAGTTTATATACAATTAATTGTGGTGCATAATTTAAATTGTTGACTTACGTTTGTGAAATTAGGGTTTATGTTCATGAATATGGTGTCACTCAGTTTCTAATTGTAAAAAATCGCAAGATGTTTGAGCTTTCTATTTTGTTGCCTACTCATTTTGCTTATACTTTTGTAGGACTTTCAGTCATAGTTTTTTTAATATTGCTACAGCTAACCAGCTATCTGCTGCTTTGATTGATGGAAAGACCATTGCGGAAGACATCAGACGTGAGATCGCTAATGAGGTGAGCAGAATGAGCCAAAATGCCAAATGCAGTAAAATTCATATTTTGAAAGTGTTCCAATCAGGTTCATCCACCAAAGAAGACCATATGATTGCTGTTTTGCGACAATTTCGGAAATTGCTGTCTCGTAGGGTATATGCTATTGCTTTGGGATTGACTGATTTGGGGTCGGTTGCTGAAGGGTTTAATTGTCTTGATGCTTGTTGATTTGTGATAGCTTGATTTATGTCGAGATAGATGAGAATTAAGTAATCGGGAGGGAAGTTGACTGTTAGTAACTGAGACTTGAGTTGACTTGTTACAATATTTAGTCCGCTGTTATCTTTCCTTGTGGCATTTCCGATTATTTTACTTGTATAGTTCATGACAAGAAATGATTAGGTTCATGTTCATGTCACTCACTGATTATTTTTGATAATGGTCTGTGATCAGGTGTGACAATTTGCGGTTCTATATACAGTCTCCTATTGTAGTTGGCCCTTCGTCTAGGCTGTGGTTGTAGCAATGGCTATGGTAAATGATGATATGAATGAAGACAATGTTAATTCATCTCTTTTGGATTCAATAACCTCCAGGATTGGCTGTAGTTTTTGTGGGTCATAGAAAAGATAGCCAAACCTATGTTCGCAACCAAATCTTAGCTTGTGAAGAAACTGGATTCAGATCTGAAGTTGCAGAGTTGCCGGAATGCTGCTCGAAGATGAAATTATCCGTGCTTTGACAAATTTTAATGAGAATCCAGATATTCATGGCCTTCTTGTGCAGCTTCCTCTTCCTGAGGTATTTCTGAACTCAGACTAAATTTTGGATTGAGAAGTCTTTTGGTGGTAGTAGAGATCTTTTGAAACCCCTGTCAAATCTAATTTTCTTTCTTTCTTTTCATTTGAATGTATTTTCCATTACATTGTGCTGAAAATTGTAGGTAGCTGATTATCTAATTTTGCTTTCATATTTTATGTTTTTTTTGCTCTCTGAAGTCCTCACAGTGAAGCTAGAATTCCCATTTTTGGTAGTAACACTTATGAATCGAAGATTTAATAGCAGAAACATGTTGCTCTGGTAGATTTTAAAACTAAAAGAAAGAGCTTTTGTACTTGTTTTGTTTCTGAATGTCTGAATTAATAGTAATTTGTTGTTGTAGCATTGCTGAAGAGTAAATTGCCAATATTAATTTGGCGGAGGATGAGGGCATTAGAAATTGGAAGGCAAATGTGAAATACATCAGGAACCTTCAGTTATAAGTGTGTTTGAGAGCTTTTAATAGCTTCGTGTCTACCTCTTTTTATCACAGTTATGAAACCTTCAATTAAATGACCCACTAATCAGTTTATAATCTCGTCATGACATCGTTGCCGTTTTTATATTATGAATGTTTACGTTTTACTTATTTTGAAAGTCAATTAGCTCAAATGGAAGAGCATTGTGCAATGCACAAGATGTGGGTTCGACTCCCATATTGGCTATGAAATACCAAATCTTTCTTTTATTCTAAGAATGAAATAGTGTAATTGGTAATCCTATTTCCACTTCTTATCACGGACCTAAAGAAAAAAGATGAGGAAATTGGACACTAATTTCATGCATACATATGGTTGTTTAATGCACATAGGTTGCTTTTTCATGCATCTAATAGGCTATATGGGACTCGAACCCATACCTTTGTGTAAAATTTGCACATTGCTCTACCATTGAGCTAATAGCCTTTAAAATATGCTAAATAAATACGAGTTACTCTGCCAAATACAATAAATTGTTTGATAAGAATAGAATAACATGCTCACAAGATAAACAAAACAACTTAACAAGTGACAACTTACATCAAACACCTTACAGATAAGAATAGAATAACGTGCTTCAGCTTCTGGCAGATTGGGAGCATCAAACACCTTACAGATACGCTGTTCACCTTTGCCCTTCCTGAACATCAGCCTAATAGTTGAGGCATGAGCAAGTACATGACCACCAGCTGGTTTCTTTGGGTCTGTCACGAATACTCCTCCAGCTGGATCAGAAATTACTGCAAACCATGTTTGAACAAGTGAGCACGATAGTATGGTTTCGACTTCCATCCTTAATTATTATGGTATTTAAAAACCTAGTAGTACCTTGATTAGTGAGATAAATAGCCACATTGAATTCCTCAGCTATCTTAATCAGACGTGACAGCATCTGAGCGAGTTTTTGCTGCAAAAGCGATTTAGTTTTGAGTCGTGAATCCAGAAATTAAATTGAGTATAGAGAACAAATAAATGTGACTAAATTGGCGTTGATCGAATTTACCGGGCGCTCACGACTTACCTCTTCGAGAGAAATCAACTCGAAAGAGTGCAATTATAGAATCTACGATCTAGACATATCAATGAGAACGAAGTCATTAATTTGGTGTTCGCAAGTATAGAACAATAGAAAACTAGCATCAGATAACTCACCAAAGATCGAAAGGGTTCCTCGGCCATTTTTTTGCCAGGCCGAGAAGAAGGTTGTCTTGATGCTTATAAGTATATGCACGAGCATAGATTATCGAAAGGAGGAGGCAATAGTCGGTGAAATGATCTCGAGATATTGCTTAAATATTAAGAGTAAGAGACAGTTCCCATTTACATTGTCGAGCACAAGCATCCAAGATCCATACCAAACCTTTCAAAGCCAATAGGCACTATGCGGTCGTCTATTTTGGTAGTAATCCTACTTTTAAATACGATCAATGAAGCATGACTCGTATGAGTAACGCTTACCATCAAAAGTGGCCATCTTCCGAATTTATCCATCATAACTACACCAAGAACAGTTGGTGGAAGCTGTAAGGTTATTCATAACATTTTGATTGAAGGCGGTCTAATTAAGAATCATAAACCATAAATTATTTTGCTTAGGTACACAGAACCGAATAAGAGTCATCGTCATAGTCCCTATAGTACCGAAAAGCCTCGCAATCGATATGCCGTCCTGGTTTTTATTCCAGAGACCTAAGATCGTACTTTTTCTGGAAACATCAATCATCAACTTACCAGCTGATTCAAAAATTTCAGTTCCATAGTATAAAATTAAACAAAGCAAATGATAAACTACCTCAGCATAACTGGATTGATGCAGTTTCTTCCTCCACATTCAACCTTGTCACGGGCCTTGTACACCACACCGTAAGTTCCCCTTACCGATCTTCTCCACTTTTTCATACCACGCCACCACAAAACACAGCTTCAGCATAATAATACAGTTTATAGCATAACAAACAACATACCAAACCTCTAAATTACCCCGCAGGTCAGTAATATTTTTGGCCAAAATAACACATTTTTATA